>NC_135984.1:11538766-11838766 GCF_053455715.1 Rhinoraja longicauda
AATTTTAATATCTTCCTTAGCCACAGGTGAGGTGCAGTCAGACTGGAGGGTGTGTTTATTTAAGAGGGGGTGCAAAAATAAGCCAGGGTACCACTTGTGAGCTGAACTTCTGGTGGAAATGGTATGTTGGCATTCATAGCGAGGGGATTTGAGTATAGGAGCAGGGAGGTTCTGCTGCAGTTGTACAGGGCATTGGTGAGACCACACCTGGAGTATTGCGTACAGTTTTGGTCTCCTAATCTGAGGAAATACATTCTTGCCATAGAGGGAGTACAGAGAAGGTTCACTAGATTAATCCCTGGGATGGCAGGACTTTCATATGAAGAAAGACTGGATAGACTCGGCTTGTACTCGCTGGAATTTAGAAGATTGAGGGGGGATCTTATAGAAACTTACAAAATTCTTAAGGGGTTGGACAGGCTAGATGCAGGAAGATTGTTCCCGATGTTGGGGAAGTCCAGAACAAGGGGTCACAGTTTAAGGATAAGGTGAAGTCTTTTTGGACCGAGATGAGATAGTTTTTTTTCAAACAGAGAGTGGTGAATCTGTGGAATTCTCTGCCACAGAGGTAGTTGAGGCCAGTTCATTGGCTATATTTAAGAGGGAGTTAGATGTGGCCCTTGTGGCTAAAGGGATCAGGGGCTATGGAGAGAAGGCAGGTACGGGATACTGAGTTGGATGATCAGCCATGATCATATTGAATGGCGGTGCAGGCTCGAAGGGCCGAATGGCCTACTCCTGCACCTATTTTCTATGTTTCTATGAAATGTGACTGGAAGGGATTCTGAGAAACAGGATGAGCCTCCATTTAGAAAGGCACGGACTGATTAGGTAGTCAGCGTGGCCTTGTAGATGGAGATTTGCATCTCACAAATTTAATTGAGATTTTGACGCGATGACCAAGAGGATTAACAAGGACAGCAACAGCTTGCTGCACCATGGCACTTGGTTAGTGACATAACATAATTTTAATGGTTTAGCTGGACAGTGGTACAATCAGACAGGGATTTGAGAGAGTCAATGAAAAGAAACTCTTTCCTCTGTCAAGGAAGAAACTGCAGATGTTGGTTTACATCGAAGATAGACACAAAATGCTGGAGTAACTCAGCGGGACAGGCAGCATCTCTGGAGAAAAGGAATGGGTGATGTTTCAGGTCAAGACCCTTCAGTCTGAGAGTCAGGGGGGGGGGGGAGGGAAACTAGTGGTATAAAAAGGTACAGAATTAAATCTGAAACACACCTTCAAGGTCACTTGGAGCAATATCATCATAAAACACTGACTCAGACCAGACCGACCATCAGGTGCCCACTCTAAATGAATCCCTTTTGTCAGCAGCAGATCCACAGCCTTTCAGCCGTAATGAAACCACAGTGATAGTGCCTGTCTCCACTCCCTCCTCAGGAACTGTGTTCAGATTGCAAACATTGTCTCGGGGTGGGGGGACTTTCTTTCTACACTCCCCTCTTAACTTCCTCCCCATCACCTTAAATCTGCGTCCTTTGGTTTTAAACATTTCTAAAGTTTCTCAATACCCTTCATCTCTGCCCCTGGTAATCTTGTGTACCTTCGTCAGGTCCACCTCGGCAATCTCCGCTCCTTTACAATCCCTCTTCATAATTGAAAGGAAAAAGGACAGCACAAAAATTAGAGGTGATATGAAAGTTTTTTTTTTAAGCAGCGAGTTTTGATCCAAGTTGCGCTTACTGGAAGAGATGAAATAACTTTCAGAAGTAATTTGAATAAGTATATTTGTAAATTGAAACACTCAGCTTGGAGAGCAAAGGAGCAAACTGGGCAGCTCTTTCATAGAACTAGTCCAGAAGTGTTGGGCTGAATGGTCTCGTTCTCGAAGGTTATTTGTGATTCTGGAGTCAGGGTTGAGACTTTCCTGTCTCAGTTCCAGATCTACCATCAGCAATCTGTAGATTGACCCAGAGATGTGATTTTAATCTTTGTATTTTGGTGGCACCCTGGTGCAATTGCCTTAACTCCAGTGCCTCTGGTTTGAAGTTTGCGCATTCTCCCAGGGTCTTTCTGGGTACTTCTGTTTCTTCCCACATCCCACAGGTGTTGTTAAGCTGGAAAGGGTGCGGAAAAGATTTCCGAGGATGTTGTCAGGACTCGAGGGCCTGGAAAGATTTAATAGGAACCTGTGGGCAACTTTTTTACACAAAGGCTATTGGGTAATAGAACGAGCTACCAGAGAAGGTAGTTCAGGCAGGTAGTATCACAATGTTTAAGAAACATTTAGACAGGTACAGGTTTACCTGTAGGAAAGGTTTAGGGGGATAATACTAGACAAAGTGGACCCGTTGGGCCCAAAGCTCTCCTGCATTGGTGCAGCACCCTGTCCTCCCCCCCCCCCCTCCCCTCTCTCCTCAACCCCCCCCCCTCCCCTCTCTCCTCAACCCCCCCCTCCCCTCTCTCCTCAACCCCCCCCCCTCTCTCCTCAACCACCCCCCCCTCCTCTCTCCCTTCTCCCCACTTCCCCCCTCCCTCCTCCCCCTCCCCTCCTTTTAAACTCAAATGTGAATAACTAAAAAAATATAACACCGATTTCAATAAAACTGCTTGCATTATCACTAAAGTGACAATGGTGAGTAAGGTGGGCCTAAAATTGTCATGATATCGTGTACCGTTTTGGCTGAAGTTCAGTCACAAACAAGATAACAAACGAGAGTTTTAGTATATAGATGAGCCAAATGCAGGCAGTTGGGCCTAGTGTAGTTAGGGCATGTTATAGTCACTGTGGGCAAATTGGGCCGAGGGGCCTGTTTCCACTCTATATATGCCTCTATCCCAAAGATGTGCTGGTTGGCAGGTGGGTGGTCATGAGAAATTGCCCCTGATGTCAGGCATTGTTGGGCATGTGAGAGGGACCAGATTGTAGAGGGATAAATGGAGTGGTGTTAATGGGATTGCTCTGAAATTTGATGGACTGAATGGGCATCTATGTCACAAGGAAATACAATGCAAAGGAAAAAAACTAAAGATGGCATGGTAGCGCAGCGGTAGAGTTGCTGCCTTACAGCGCCAGAGACCCGGGTTCGATGCTGGCTACAGGTCTGTACAGAGTTTGTATGTCCTCCCCGTGACTTGCGTGGGATTTCTCCGGGATCTCCCACATTCCAAAGACGTGCAGCTTTGTAGGTTAATTGCCTTGGTATAATTGTAAATTGTCCCCAGTGTGCGTAGGATAGTGTTAGTGTGCGGGGATCGCTGGTCTACATGGACTCAGTGGGCCGAAGGGCCTGTTTCCGTACTGTATCTCTAAATTAATCTGTGGCTGTACAGATGGGCACAGATATCCTAGTGTCCAGCAGCGTGTCATTGAGTCTATGGCTGATATGTATCCACTTTATCAAAGTGAGAAAAAACTTAACAAAAAAAAATTTTCTTTAAGAAAAAAAGAGTGAGATCAAATTTGTGGAACTTGTATCGCCTGCAGTATCCTGTTTCTAATATATGGAGCCGGTAGAAGTCTTGGATTCTGAAGAAAAACCTGAGGTGACATCTGGTACGCTGAGCTTAGAACATGGAGGACAGATTGATGATGCTTCATGCACTGGTGAACCTGCAGAGACCAAGAGTGTTACAACTATGGGCTGTGATACAGCACTTGAAACCCTTACACTAAGGTACTCGCAAATAATCTTGCACCTTTTTCTGCCACGATAAATGGTTTCCAACTTATGCATTCCATTTTCTAATTTTAAAAAGAACTTGCGTTTATATACAGGTAGTTCTGATGCAAGATGGTAGTTGTATTTCTAAGAGACCTTGTGTTGTGGTAAAATCATGTTATATGACAATTGGGGGAAAGTGGGTTAGAGAATTTCACACTTGCAATAACAAAATTAATTTTCCCACAGAATTTTCAAAATAAGTCCCTTTGATAGCAAATCAGAAAACCTCCGTTATAATGGACTGGGAGGGGGGGGGGGGGGGGGTGGTGGTATGCTTTATTCCCGATTGTCCATTATAACTGAGTCAGGGAATGTTAGTGCATATATTTTTAATGTTACATCTAAAGTAGTTTATAAAAGAATAAAATAGATACTGAAAGCATGATAATTAAGCCAACCTCCTGCTGTGTTTCACATACTCCATCATGGATTGTATTGTATTTGGAAAGAGGTTCATATAAACAGTGAAAGTAGCGCAGATAATTCTTTCTAAATTGGTGGTGTTGTATAGTGCTTGCCTATTGCCGCCACCTAGTGGTCACTGTATCCGCAATAAGCAAAATCATAAGAAAAGGGTCTGTAATGAGAGTAGGCTGTAAGTTTATTTTTGTTACTGCAAGCTGAAAATACTAAAGACTGCACCGCAGTGGCACAGCGGCAGAGTTGCTGCCTGACAGCGAATGCAGTACCGGAGACCCGGGTTCGAACCCGACTACGGGTGCTGTCTGTACGGAGTTTGTACGTTCTCACCGTGACCTGCGTGGGTTTTCTCCAAGAACTTCGGTTTCCTCCCACACTCCAAAGACGTACAGGTATGTAGGTTAATTGGCTTGGTAAATGTAAAGAAAAATTGTCCCTAGTGTGTGTAGGGCAGTGTTAATATGCAGGGATCGCTGGTCGGCACGGACCCAGTGGGCCGAAAGGGCCTGTTTCCGCGCTGTTTCTCTAAACTAAACTAAACTATGTGATATGTTGTTCTATTGCGTATCTTTGCACAAGTGATTGCTTGTCATTATCAATAGTTGCCCGCAATTGAAATAGCAATTTGTGTTCTTCACTGTCAATGGTGTCTGATTACTGCACGGGAGTTACATGGAAGCAGGTTTCTGTCCCTTGCACTGTTTAAATCCAGGGCAGTTTCTTTTCTGCTTGTCAACTTCCAAAGTAACTTTTAAGTCCCGATCGAAATCACCAATTCGACCCGCCTTATGCAAATAGTGTTCCCCTATTCATCGCGCATGTTTTATCCAATTCATGTTGGAGAATTACATTTTATAAGAGAACTGCTCACACTATCCTTCAAAACGCAGAGATATATTATTAGGGAGGCAAATGTGGTCCCTGCTTTTGCGCTGCTGGCTCTGATAAATGGCAATGTGAAAATGATTGGCGACTTGGTTTTGGGTGTAGTAATTGAGGGGTTAAATATAGAAACAAGGAACGGCAGATGCTGGTTTACACAAGGACACAAAGCGCTGGAGTAACTCAGCGGGTCAGGAATGATCTCAATAGAGATGCTGCCTCACCCGCTGAGTTACTGCAGCACTTTGTGCGCCTAGGGGTTAAATGTCAGCGAGGAGAAAAGGCGAGAGATGGACACAGATTCCTCTGGGTCCAGCAGCAAGAGAAGGCTCAATTTACCATCTTACCTGAGAGACAGCACCTCTGGCAATGTAACGCTCTATAGCACTGCTTGAGTGTTGGGTAAGCCTGTGTGGACTGAAAGTCGGGCAGTTACTCGAATGATGAAAAGGGCAACTTCGATTTTCTTTAAATTATTTCAATAATGACATTTGATTGCAGTGCTTGACTTCGTTTCAGTTGTGAATGAATTAGAAATTCAATTTTGATGCATCATCCAATTAATCTGACATTCCAATGATATCAAATGTATCCACGTAACCTTTGCATTGTTTATTTTGCTCCAGTGATTCCAACTCCTCCCCATCTGATCAGGAGCCACCCAGTGCAGATTTGGACGTTGCAGTGTTCACTACTCCAGGTTCACCTGCACAAGATGGTGACATTTATATGTCTGACCCAGAAAATGAAGCAGAGGAAGCACTGGCCAGCTGTACCCCAGACATTCTGGCTGTCCATGGCTTGCCCGAAACAGGGCTTGGAGACCAACCGTCTGTGCCGTATCACATTGATTGTGGTGAAGACGTGCCTCCAGCCATGCCAAACTATCCAGAGCAGGGTTGGCTGCCTGATGCATCGGAGGGCCGGGACCCTAAACCGTTTGCTGATGAATCGTGTGGGCATTCTGCTGGCTACTGGCAGAATCCAGAATGCACTGGCACGGTGCTAGCGGATGAAGAAGTAATGGTAAAACCACAACACGAAGAGAAACCAGGTGGAGGTCCTGACGCAATATACAGTCTCTCAAAAGAGTTGCCACCCTTGAAGTCGTTAGAAGATTCTGCAGTGCAGGTAAGGCCCTGCAAGAATATAAACAGGTGTGTTCTGGGTAGCGTCTGTTTTTGAAAGCTCTCAGAATTGACCCAGTATCTCCAGAAACACCATGAAGTTACCCGAGGCTCCAGAGGCTTTGTTTCAAGGAAATGGTTATTCCAAATGAGTAGATATTTTGCACAAGCTCCAGTTGAGTCATGCTTACGTGGTATAATGATAGGTGGAGTAGACTTCATTGTTCGGTCTGAACATCATTATGGATGGAATGGGCTGTGGAACCATGGCTTCGTTGGTGTTGCTTGCATCACATAGAGCGTCAGACCTGAAACGTCTGGGTTTTGTTCAGTGGAAAGATGAACAGTCTATGGGTCATCAGCTTGAAACCAAGACCAAAACTCTTGGTGCGATACTGAAGGAGAGCTACACTGCTGGAGGTAACATCTTTCAGATGGTGCTTTGGGGCCCATAAACCAAGACTGACACGATCACACCCATTCTTTGGTCAGTGCTGGTTTGGTTTAGCTACTTGAATTAGCCCAGGTACTAATAAGATCTCAAAGTGACTGTGAAAAAGGCATAAACCAAGTACAGGTATTTAGTTAAATGTGATGGTGGACAAATGATTCTTCCAAGCAACAAAATGTATCTTTAGCACCAGTTTAATTGGGATAGTCAGCATTGTGGAGGGGAGATCTTGTCTGACTAATCTGATTAGCCTTCCTCAAAAAAAATCAGAGTGCACTACATTTGTCATAGTCTTTGTAGATTTCAGCAAGGATTTGACAAGGTCCTACAAGGCAAATTGGTAAAAAAAAAAGTAAACGCCTCCGGGATCCAAAGCAGAGCCAGAAATGGGTCCGAGGCAGGAAACCAAGGGCAGTGCTTGATAGGAATTTTGACAGAAAGCATGTTAAGGAAGTGGGGTTTCATAGGTTTATGCTGTATTTATTTCCGTGACTTGTATTAGTCTGAGACACACATTGAAAGAGCTAAGTTTGCAGATGGTATAAAAATTGGCCAGATGATTGACAGTGTGGTAAATCATCAGACTGCAGGACTAGATGGTCTGGGTGGCTGGGTAGAAGGATGGCAAATGGAATTTAATCCAGGACAAGGTGAGGTCCTGTATTTGGCACGGTGCAAATGGTAAGAAAACGGACAATATCTGACAGGACATAACGTGATGTGATGGAACAGAGGGATCTGAGAGAGTATGTCCATAGATTATTAGAGGTGGCAAGACTGGTCAGTACGGTGGTTAAAAACACATGAAGGCTTTCTTCGTTGGCTGAAGCAGAGTATATATGAGAAGGGAGGCTTACGCCAGAGCTGTTGGTTATATGCAGCATTCATGTGGCCACAGCTTAACTATTGACGGCAATTCTGGTGAGTGCATTACAGGAGGCTTGAGATTACCTGGGTGGGGTTCTGAGAGAACTAGGATGCTGCAAGGACTTGAATCTTGCGGTCATGGAGTAGAGTTGGACAAGTTAAGGTAGTTTCATCAAACAGAGGTTTGAGAGGGCAGTGGGACCCGGATGGAGAAAATAGGAAGGACTCATCTGCCTGAGCAGAGGAGTAAAAAACCTGGAAATGAATTGAACATAATTAATGGAAGGATGAGTGGAGGCATGAGGAAATATCTTTTATTTTGCCCTGTAGGTGTCATAGGGACCTGGAATGCACAGCCATGCGTGCCCATGGTTTGCCTTGGAGACCAACCGTCTGTGTCATGTGCAGGTAGATGGGAAAAGGGATCTGGAATTCACAGCCTGAAAAAAATGGTAGAGGCAGAAGCAATGAACCAAATGGTTTCACAATGATAATTTTTTGATTTGCTGGCTTCTGTTTCTGTGATTTTAACATGTCCAATTATCGTCCATTCATAGTTTTTTGTTTTAACCAAAAGAAGCCTTCAAATATTTATCCATTTCTTCTTTTAAAAGCAAAGATGGATCTCCTTGTCGATGTTCTATTGTTTTCACCCTTTTGGAAATGTAAATCAGTTCTCAAACGCTTGGTCAGCAGGGAGGAGATGGGGTGAAGGGCCTGTTTCCAAGCTGCATGACTCTATGACCTGCCCGTTTTACTTTTCTTTCCTACCATAACTGAACAGATTTTGTGGGCTATCTAATATCTGTTCATGGTCTTCTCTGTGTGCAAGCTTTCGGCTGTGATTCCTGCAGTGTAGCAGATATCTTAATGATTTTTATTTATATATTATATATTGAGTCCTTTCCATCAGATCTTCAATTACTTAGTTTGTTTATGCTGGAGAATGCAGTTGTTTGAATGTAAAAAGAATTAGCGGTGGTCATGCTCCAGAAAGTACATTCTGTACATTCTTGCAAGAAAATAACTGCAGATGCTGGTACAAATCGAAGGTATTTATTTCACAAAATGCTGGAGTAACTCAGCAGGTCAGGCAGCATCTCAGGAGAGAAGGAATGGGTGACGTTTCGGCAGGAGAGAATGAATGGGTGATGTCACCCATTCCTTCTCTCCTGAGATGCTGCCTGACCTGCTGAGTTACTCCAGCATTTTGTGAAATAAATATCTTTGTTCTGTACGTTCTTGATTCCCCAAGCACGTGGTTTGTGATGTTAATTATTTAATAGTATCAAACTATTTTTTGTGTAATTTAATTGACTGAATGAAATAAGATTTAACACATGATGGACACAAAATGCTGGATTAACTCAGCGGGACAGGCAGCATTTCTGGAGAGAAGGAATGGGTGACATTTTGGGTCGTGACCCTTCTTCAGATTCTCGACCCGAAATGCCACCCATGCCCTCTCTCCAGAGATGCTGCCTGTCCCACTGAGTTACTCCAACATTTTGTATTTACTTTCCATTTAAACCAGCATCTGCAGTTCTTTCCTACACAAGATTTAACACATGCTCCACCTGCCTTGAATCTGCTTCGAACTGACTGGAATTTAAGCCAAGTCTTTTCCATTTCAGACTGATTGCTTTACTGTGGATGCAGAGGTCAGTACAGATCAGGATATTGAAAGGTACATGGTAAGTGAGTACTGTTGTCGAGCTGTTACCTTTGGTGCTGACGAGTAGGGTTCTGCATTTCTCATTTCCACATCCTTTGTTCTCCAAGGACTGATTAAAGCTCTGGCAGTACCTATTCTGTTCACCACTGGGTCTAAAATGCATTTAGACGATCAATTAGTTTGCTGAGAGAGGTAACCGGGTTTTTCATAGTCTGAACTTTTTGGTAAGAACGGAAGAACTGGTCAGGGAAAGGACTCCCAAAGCCATCAGAAGAGGAGATATTCAATTATTAGTGAACAGCTAACAATTCCCTGGCAAGTGAGGGGCCATGGAGAATGGGGTTAGGAGGGAGAGATAGATCAGCCATGATTGAATGGCGGAGTAGACTTGATGGGCCGAATGGCCTAATTCTGCTCCTATCACTTATGAACTTTTTTTTTTTTAAATCACTTATGACCTTATGACTTATAAATGAAGCCACCCACTTTAGCCTGCAGCCAAACATATACGGTATAAATGGTAAGTAACATCCGTGCCACAATGGTGCCAGGCTATGGTCATCTCCAACATGTGGGAGAGTGACACCACTACCACTGACATTCAGTGCATTACCATCATTGAGTCCCTCAACATCAACACGGTGGAAGCCATTGACAAAATTGACATGATCCACCACATCCATTTTGTGTCATCCTACCTCCTGTGCCATAGGGACAATTTACAGAGGCCAATTAACTTTCAAATTTGCATGTCATGGGATATGGGTGGAAATTGGAGCATTTGGAGAAAACCCAGGCATTCGCATGGTGAAGTGCAAACTCCACACACAAACACCCGAGGTCAGGATTGAACCCGGGTCTCTGGCGCTGTGAGGTGGCAGCTCTTCCAGCTGTGCCACCGTGCCGCCCAAATTTAGAAAAGAAACAAGCACAGTAGCCAACCTTGAGCTTCCAGCTTGCGGTTAATTCTTTGTCAATTGACCTAATTTGCAGGTTTGCTCTCTGAGACCTGTTTGCATTAAAGCTGGCACTTTGAAGGCAGGATTTTCTTGGTGCATGCGAAGTAGTTGCTTTTATTTTTAATGTTTTAGTCTTGCATTGTGTGTTGCTTCAGAATGAAGTGGCGACTGAGCGGGAGGTCCTGAAGGACAGGTACCAGGAAGTGTTGGATCGACAGACACAGGTGGAGAACCAGCTCCAGGTCAAAGTCCGTCACCTTCAGGAGCAGCAGGAGGAAGAGGAGAACATCTACCAGGTAACTGTACGTAGGAAGAAAAAGTGACTTGCATTTACCGTTCTCATCCATGGTCATTTCCAAAATGCTTTGCAGCCTAGAAAGTACTTTTGCAGCAAGTGAAATCACCATTGCCATGTGGGAAATGAAGTCAGTTTGCACACAGCAAATTCCAACAAATAATACTGAAGTTCTGACCAGAGTGAGAATCTTTTGGTGATGTTTGAAGGCTAATATATTGAAGAAACATTTATCTTCTACCTCCAAGGATTAGAAAGTTGTGCATTTTGGTCTGGTTCGGAATAGGCATCTGATTTGTCCATTCTAATCGGCCAGCACGCCAAGACCATTCCAATGAATGAAATCACAAGAGAATGAAGATGCTGGATGCTGGAGCAAATAACAAACTGTGGGATGAACTCGGTGGGTTAGACAGTATCTGTAGAGAGAAATGGACAATCAGTATTTCGGGATGAGACCATTCGAAAGCTCTCAACCTGAAACATCAACTGTTCATTTCTCTCCACTGATGTTGCCTGGCCAGTGGAGTTCCTCCAGGCAGTTTGTTGAATGAAGTGTTGGGAGAACCATGTTGCAATAACATTACATGCCAAAAGCAGCGTATACAATGCTTGGATTTGTTTGAAATCAGTGGGACCAACTTTTCGGTAACTAGGGTCTTGACAAACACAAAGTAGGCAGCCCATGCCAGACTAGTAATTAGCACCACATAAAAGGTGGACAAGACCATAAAACATTGTTTCCAGGTAATGCCTTGTTAGGAGCTGGGAAAAATACATTTCTGTTCTTCTTGTGATTGTCCAAATTTCTGGAGCTTATTCCCAATAGTATTATGCATCACACTGGCTATGTAAAAAGTTGCCAAACCAGAACCAAGAGGTGGATAAATAAATGTTGGCCACATCCCAAAATAACAAAATAAGCTTACTTACCTAATGGAGCAGTGCATGTAGTTCCCACTGTTCATAGGCATAGCACTTCTGCATGCACCTGACTTATAAATTTAAGGGTCCACTCAAAGTCAAACAGTGGCACAGCAGGTAGAGTTACTGTCTCACAGCACTAGAGATCCAGGTCGATCCTGACATCAGGTGCTATCTGTGTGGAGTTTGCGCGTTCTCCCTATGGCCACATGAGTTTTCTCCGGGTGCTTTGATTTCCTCCCGCATCCCATAGATGTGCAGGTTTTTGGATTAATTGGCCTCTGTAAATGCCCCTAACATGTAGGCAGTGAATGAGAAAGTGGGATAACATAGAACTAATGTGGATGGGTGATCAATGGGCAACTGTACGCGGTGGGCCGAAGGGCCTGTGTCCGTGCTCTAACTTTCAACCAATTTTATTCAATTAATCAAAAAAACTACACCAGATATTACTTGAGCAAGAATTGTCCTTGAATTAGCATGTTTGTACCAAATATTTGAGTTGGCACCGAGTGATTTAGAGTGAAGATCAGGCCTGGTTCAAAAGAGTCAACAACAGCTGGCATTAGAGCAGCCTCACGGCTCATGGAAATTTCTCCTCATCTCCTTCCTAAAAGAACGTCCTTTAATTCTGAGGCTATGACCTCTAATCCTAGACTCTCCCACTAGTGGAAACATCCTCTCCGCATCCAATCTATAATAATAATAATAATAATACATTTTATTTATATAGCGCTTTTCATATACTCAAAGACGCTTTACAGAGATTTTGAGAACATAGGGAAATGAATAAATAGATAAATAAGTAAATAAATAAATGAACAGAGAAAGGAGACAGAAGGTGAGGTGACCTTCAGTGGTTGAAGGCAGTACTGAACAGGTGAGACTTCAGCGATGTTTTGAATGTGGTGAGTGTGGGGGAGTCTCTAACGGTTTGGGGTAGTGAGTTCCATAGGGTGGGAGCAGCGATGGAGAAAGCCCTGTCCCCCCAGGATCTGAGTTTAGTCCGGATGTGGGGGGATAGGAGATTGGCAGCGGCAGAGCGGAGGGTGCAGGTGGGAGTGTGCCTGTGGAGGAGGTCGGTCAGGTAGGATGGGGCCAGGTTATGGAGGGCTTTGTAGGTTATGAGGAGGATTTTGTACTGGATTCTCTGGGGGATGGGGAGCCAGTGGAGTTTATAAAGGACGGGGGTGATATGGTCACGGATCGAGGTGTGTGTGAGTAGACGGGCAGCGGAGTTTTGAATGTATTGAAGTTTATTGATGATTTTTGAGGGTGCGCCATAGAGGAGGCTGTTGCAGTAGTCCAGACGGGAGGTGATGAAGGCGTGGATGAGGGTTTCTGCAGCTGTGGAGGAGAGGGATGGACGGAGACGGGCAATGTTTTTGAGGTGGAAGAAGGCTGTCTTTGTGATGTGTTTGATGTGTTTGTCGAAGGAGAGGGTTTGATCAAGGATGATTCCAAGATTCCGGATGTGAGGTGAGGTGAGGATCCAAGCCTTTCACTATTCTGAATGTTTCAATGAGATCCCCTTCATTCTGCTTAACTGCAGCAAGTACAGGCCTAGTGTTGACAAATGCTCATCATAGGTTAACCTGGGATCATTCTTGTAAACCTCCTCTGGACCTTCTCTGGAACCAGCACATCCTTCCTCAGATATGGTGCCCAAAATTGCTCACAGTATTTCAAATGCGGCCTTGCCAGCGCCTTATGGAGCCTTAACATCACATCCCTGTTTTTGTATATAAGCCCTCTTGAAATAAATGCTAGTTTCCATGCTGTATCACTTGAGTTGGGCTGCTGTGATTTTTAAAACAAATTTGCACTGTCCTAGGAAGAACTGTTTAACCTAATTCTTCTTTCCCGCAATCCCATTTCGTACCCAGGATAATTCCATTATTCAGGCAACTGAATCATCCTACCGCAACCAGAGAGCACCGCTGAATAACTATCTACCTCTTTGGTGACCCTTGGACTATCCTTGATTGGACTCTGCTGGCTTTACCTTGCAATAAACGTTATTCCCTTATCATGCATCTGTACACAAGAAATGGCTCGATTGTAATCATGAATTTTTCTGCTGACTGGTTAGCATGCAACATAAGCTTTTCACTGTACCTCGGTACATGTGACAATAAACTAAACTGAAACTAGAACTGTGGAAGCATTTTGCAATTCTCTCTGGAATAGAAGTACACCATTAGTTAAATGGCTGAATTTAACTTGGTGGTGCTGAATTAACATTCGCTATTCAATATGTAATCCCTAAGGCTGTGGTGCCGTTGATGTTAATTTGGCTCGCGCTCTTGAGCATAGTAACTGTTTGAAGTTGATTACTGATAGTGCCTTTAGCATTTACCATTTAAATTAAAATGTTCCATTACATAAAATCGCTGTAAAATGAAGCATCTTTTGGGAAGATTAGCAATATTGTTCTCTTTCCGCGGCTGACAAGTTGTGTTCCTGCAATGCGAATGACCTTTTCGTTCTATCACAAAAATTGCAGGAGAACGTCAAGCAGATCAAGGAGATGAAGGTAAAACTGGAGGAGCTGAAGAAGAAGTCTGAAAAGGAAAAGAGAGAATTTGCTGAAAAAGAACAGGAGCTGAAGAATGAAGTTGAGAGACTCTATGAGAATGGGAAGCGGTAATAAACCTTTAGTTTAGTTTAGCGATACAGCGTGGAAATAGGCTCCTCGGCCCACCGAGATTGTGCCGACCAGTGATCCCACTACCACTATCCTACACACTAGGGACAATTTATAATCTTTACCGAACCCAATTAACCAATAAACAAGTACGTCTTTGGAGTGTGGGTGAAAACCGGAGCACCCAGAGAAATCCCACACGGTCACAGGGAGAACATACAAACTCCGTACAGACAGCACCCGTAGTTAGGATCTCTGGCGTTGTAAGGCAGCAACTCTACCGCTGCGTCCCTGATTCAGTAAATAGAAAAGTATATTTTTAATGCACTGAAAATGGAGACAGCTTTAATTTTGATTGGAACTGCTCAGCAGGTCAGATGGTATCTCTGGAAAGGGAAGCACCCAACAATTCCAATCCAAGACCCTTGTCAGAACATTCAGATGAATGGTCTTTGATCTGAAACATGTTTCTCATTCCACAGACTTCTCCTGCGTCTGATGGTACCTGTAACAGGATACTGAGACGAAGCAAGGGAGATGATTGCTGCAACCTTGACAGAGATCTTTATAACCTCTTTAGTCATGGGCATCGATCCAGAAGACTAGAGATTAGCTAATGTTATTCTTTTGTTTAAGCGACAAAATGGGTAATTATAGGCCTGTGAGCTTTGCATCACTGATCAGGAATTTATTGGAAAAATTTGTAGGGGTAGGATTTGCTGGCCTTTGGGAAATAATGGACGTATCATGAGAGGAATAGATCAGGTAGATGCATAGACTCTTGCCCAGAGTAGGGGAACTGAGGACCAGAGGGCATAGGTTCAAGGTGAAGGGGAAAAGATTTAATAGGAATCTGAGGGGTAACTTTTTCACACAAAGGGTGGTGGGTGTATGGACCAAGCTGCCAGATAAGTTAGTTGAGGCTGGGACTATCCCAACGTTTAAGAAACAGTTAGACGGGTACATGGATAGGGCAGGTTTGGAGGGATATGGACCAAGCGCAGGCAGGTGGGACTAGTGTAGCTGGGACATGTTGGCTGGCGTGGGCAAGTTGGGCCCAAGGCCCTGTTTACACACTGTATCACTCTATGGCACTCTATGACTATGTATTTTAGGGATAGTCTTTATCCAAAGGTGGAAATGTCAAATGCCAGGGGAATGTTTTAATGAGAAAGGGTGGAAAGCTTGTAGATTTATATGGCAAGATTTTTTTTTTAACGCAGAGTGTGGTAAGTGCCTGGAATGCTTTGCCAGGAGAGGTGGTACAACCAGATATGATGGAAACATTTAAGAGGCATTTAGACCAACATATGCACAGGCAGGAGTAGTGGGACACTGAGAAACGTGTTAAAGAGAAACGTGGGGCACATGTCCTCTTGCCATGCTGCATTGTTCAACGTGTGGGGAGAAGGAATTTGCTAGATTAGTATCATGGTCACTGCAGACATGGTGGGCTGAAGGGCCTGTTCCCGTGCTGTATTTTTCTATGTTTGCTATAAATCCCAGACCTGCCGAGTGATTACAGCGCTTTCTGTTTATATTTCAGATTTTGTACATTTGCAGTTATCTTGATTTGTTTTTAATTAGAGTCTCGACTAGTGGAGGTTTGACTTTGTTTCAAAACCACCAGCTGAGGATTTTACATTTGGTTAATTAAATCAAATATTAACAAGTTGTCACTGTGAAACTTCTGGAATGTAATTTAAAATCCCACCAGGTGCATAGACATCCTTTTGGGAAAAGTAATTGGCTCTGCTGATCTGGTCTGTAGCATTTATGACCAAACCCAGACCTGCTCTGTAGCAGATGTGACTCCAAGTCATAAGGTCCTAAGTGATAGGAGCAGAATTAGGCCATTCGGCCCATAAGGTCTACTCCACCATTCAATCATGGCTGATCTATATCTCCCTCTTAACCCCATTCTCTTGCCTTCATAAGGTCATAAGTGATAGGAGTAGAATTAGGCCATTCAGCCCATCAAGTCTACTCCGCCATTCAATCATGGCTGATCTATCTCTCCCTCCTAACCCCCTTCTCCTGCCTTCTCCCCACCTCTGACACCGGTACTAATCAAAAATCTATCTATCTCTGCCTTAAAATTATCCACTGACTTGACCTCTACAGCCCTCTGTGGCAAAGAATTCCACAGATTCACCACACTCTGAGTAAAGAAATTTCTTCTCATCTCTGTCCTAAAAGAATGTCCTTTAATTCTGAGGCTATGACTTCTAGTTCTAGACTCTCCCACTAGTGGAAACATCCTCTTCACATCCACTCTATCCAAGCCTTTCACTATTCTGTATGTTTCAATGAGGTCCCCCCTCATTCCTCTAAACTGTAGTGAGTACAGGCCCAGTGCCTTCTCTCCAGAACCCCCGACAAAGTCTAAACCTGGTCTGTAGCGTATATGACTCCAAACACATGCCTTCCTGCATGGGTCTGCAGGCTATAAAGCACTGACAGTGACTCATGGTCACCGTACTAGGTTTTATAAGATAAGACCAAGTGGACCCGTTGGGCCCAAACCTCTCCTGCATTGGTGCACCACCCTGTCCTCTCCCCTGTCTCCTCAACCCCCCCCCTCCCTTCTCCCCCACTCCCCCCTTCCCTCCCTCCTCCCCCCTCCCCTCCTTTTAAACTTTAAAATGTGAATAACTTAAAAAATATAACATCGATTTCAATAAAACTACTTGCATTATCACTAAAGTGACAATGGTGAGTAAGGTGGGCCTAAAACTGTTGCGATATCGTGTACCGTTTTGGCTGAAGTTCAGTCACAAACAAGATAACAAACGAGAGTTTTAGTATATAGATTAGATAAAATTTTGCATAATGGGCTTGTCAGTTGGGACTCAAACAGGTGGAATGAGAGTAGTTACAAGAGCACAGGTGGAAAATTAGTTGAGTGGCTAATTGTGAATGTAGCTAAATGTTCATTGTTCCCCAGCTGTCAGCACCACGATTATGTTTCTAAAAGCCCGTTTGTGCTTTAGCCGAGGGTGTATTCATAAGTTCATAAGTTCTAGGAGAAGAATTAGGCCATTCGGCCCAACATGTCTACTCCGCCATTCAATCATGGCTGATCTATCGCTCCATCTTAACCCCATTCTCCTGCCTTCTCTCCATAACCCCTGACACCTGCCGCAAATTATGAGGCAGGATTTTCGGAGATAATGAAAGTGGGAGTCATGATAAACTGAGGGAATTAATAACTAGTAACCAAGGGGTTATGGACTGGTTGGCGAAGTGGGTGGATAAGTTCCAGTTGAAAGTTAATGTAAGAAGATGCAAGATGGTACATTTCGGTTGGAAAAATAAGCAAAATCATTGGTTCAGAGGTGCTTTTATTGTCTCGTGTGCAAATGCACAGTGAAATTATTTTCTTACATACAGACCAGTAAAGTATTGCCATACCTAAGCATAATCCCTGATGACCAAAGCGTGCGGAAATAGTCTGTTGAGCCCACGTTGAAGAGAGGCCAGTTTGGAGCCATTTTCAAAGTCCAGTCTGCGCTCTAGGTCTTATGAGCGGTGCCCGATCTAGGCAAGTCCCAGGCTGCAGTAGGGCCTCCAGCCGTTGCCATCCTTGGACGTGTGGAACGACCAGCGAACCAATATCCCTCTCCTCGCCGTCCACCTTCGTGCCCTGGGGCATCTCCACCAGCCGACCTTAAAGGCGTGTTAGGCCAGACCCTGGACCCTCTCCTACCGGCCTTGTAGAATGGTAAATGGTACAGGAATGGAGAATAAGTGGCAGGGGAGTTATTTCTCTAGTTTAAATTTATTTTAAAAACAATGCATGGGCTCTCAGGGCTGGGCTAAAGAACCTCTCAGAGATTCAATAGTGGCCAAATTCAGGACCCATGTGAAAATAAGCTTGACTGAAACAATACCAGAGATTAGAGACTTTGGAACATAAGTACTTTAGAAAAGCCGAATTTATTCCAAGAACAGTGGCAATTGAGAAAGGGTCTGATGGAGATTTTTAAACTTGTCAAAGATTTAGATAGTAAATGGAGACAAATTGTTTCTGTTGATGGAAGGATAAAGAATCATTGGACATAAGATGAAGGTGATTGATAAAAGAGTTAAAAATGAGGAAAGTATTTTATGCAGAGGATCAGAATATAGATAGAATGCACGTCCAGGGAGGTTTAGTCCCAGCAATCCAAGGCAAGCTGGATAAGTACTTGAAAAGAAAGTATTTTAAAGAGGATCAGGATTTGCTGGTCTTTGCTTGCACTCAGACAACACAGGAGATCTCCATCTCTGCTTCAACATTTGTGGCTTCTGAGATAAGGGCAAGTTAGTTACTCCAGCACTTGGTGCAATAGGAGCAAGTTGGAATGAATGACAAAGACTTCCTTTCCCAGCAAAGTCCATGAGCTGAGTACGAGTAATCTTATAAAAGAAACAAAAATATAAGTGGTTAATTTGAGAACAATTCCACACAAACAAAATGGTGTGGCGTGATGTTATAATTGGGAAAATTGACGCGGAGTATTAAATGTTCACATTTGAAGCCAAATGCAGGCAGTATTTCTATTGCAGAGGGTAAAAAAGATGAAATAAGGCATCTGAGACCAGGATATTAAAGTAATTTATGAAACTGCCAGTTACATTAATAGGAAAACTGTAGGATGTATATTTTGAAAATGTATCATGTGGCTTCATCAAAATTAGCTTGAGAGCTTTGTGTCAGCTGGCATCTGTTAGCACCGATCAGTTTTAAACTGAAAAGTCTTGACCGACAATCAGAAGAATTCTTGATGCTGCTTTCTTTCCCTGGGGTTGATCTTTAAAGCAATGCTTCACAGGTTCTGTCACACCGCATCTAAGTCCCAGTGCGAGTACATTTTTAATATTAACGTTTTACACTAGAGTAGGGTAGGACACAATTGTCTCTATTCTTGGAATGAATTTGTCCCCATCTAAAGTACCCATGTTCCAAAGTCTCGAATCTGTTATTGTTTTAGAAAGATCTGCATGGAATAAAATCCCAAATTGCCAATGATGAGTCACAAGGGTCCCTTGTTCCCATGTTTGTTCGAACACCGAACTGTACAGCGGAGAAATGAGCCCTTTGCGCCGAACATGATGTCAAGCCAAACTGATCATGTCTGCCTGCATACGATCCATATCCCTCTATTCCCTGCACGTCCATGTGCTAATCTAAAGGCCTCTTAAACACCACTATTGCATCTGCCTCCACCACTCCTGACAATTTGTTCCAGGCTCCCACTAAATCTGTACATGTTTTTTTTTTTAAAAGACCCGGACAACTCCATTAAACTTTCACCCTCTCACCTTATACCTGCGCCCTCTAGAGTTGGCTATTTCCACCCTTGGGAAAAACTATTCTGACTGTCTGCACTATCTTATAATTTTATATACAAATCCAGAAAGATGCTAATGTTCACGCAGAAAGATGCCAATGTCCCCTTCCCAATTGCAGCAGCGAATTGTTGCTTAAATGCTTCCATGGTTTTTAGCTTCATTGTTCCACCTAGATGCCTATTCTATACATTGATCCGTACTTATGGGGGGAGGGGGGGATAATAATGGCTAAAGTTGGTTGCAGGAAACATTACTCCTGGAGGTTCATCCTGTTTTACTTCTACAGTTGCATTTCAAGTCATGCATTCATTTTTCTTCTCGGCAGCCTTGCAGTCCTCCTTTATAAGACAATAGACAATAGGTGCAGGATTAGGCCATTCGGCCCTTCGAGCCAGCACCGCCATTCAGTGATCATGGCTGATCATTCTCCATCAGTACCCCGTTCCTGCCTTCTCCCCATACCCCCTGACTCTGCTATCCTTAAGAGCTCTATCTAGCTCTCTTTTGAATGCATTCAGAGAATTGGCCTCCACTGCCTTCTGAGGCAGAGAATTCCACAGATTCACAACTCTCTGACTGAAAAAGTTTTTCCTCATCTCCGTTCTAAATGGCCTCCCCCTTATTCTTAAACTGTGGCCCCTTGTTCTGGACTCCCCCAACATTGGGAACATGTTTCCTGCCTCTAACTTGTCCAACCCTTTAATAATCTTATACGTTTCGATAAGATCCCCTCTCATCCTTCTAAATTCCAGTGTATACAAGCCTAGTCGCTCCAGAATGTCTCTCTGATGATTCCATTTGACAGGGAAGATAGAACAGTGCAACAGGCCCTTCGGCCCACAGTGTCTGTGCCAAGCATAATGCCAAATTAAACCCATCCCCATCTGCGGGTCAGGCAACATTGCTGGAGAACATGGATAGCTTGCGTTTCGGGTCGGAACCCTTCTTCAGGGATGCTACCTGACCTACTGAGTTCCGACAGCCTGAAGAAGGGTCCCGACCTGAAACGTCACTTATCTGTATTTTTCAGGGGTTCAGCCTGGACCACTGAGTTACTCCAGCATTTTATGTTATAATTTGGACTTTTGTATAAATAACGTGCAATCATTAGCCTTGCAAAATCAAAAAAACATTGCAACTGCTGGATATCTGAAAGAAAAATGGAAAAATGTAGAAAATCACAGCAACACAGACTGCATCTGAGGAAAGAGAATCAGTCAATGTTTCGGGTCTGCAATCCTTCGACAGAACCAATCCACAGATGCTGCCTGACCTGCTGAACTGTTCATCAGTCATGGGAGCACAAATAGGCCATTCGGCCCATCAGGTCTATGCCATTCAATCATGGCTGATCTATCTTTCCCTCGCAACCCCATTCTCCCGCCCTCTCCCCAAAGCCCCTGACAGCCGTACTAATCAAGAGCCTTCCAAAAAAAATTCTATTGACAACCTCCTCAGCCTTCTGTGGCAATGAATTCCACAGATTCACCACCCTCTGACTAAAGAAATTCCTCCTCTTCTTTCTAAAGGTCCGTCCTTTTATTCTTTGGCTGTGGGCTCTGGTCCTAGACTCTCCTGCTAATGGAAACATCCTCTCCACATCCTTTTGTGGCAATTGGACTTGAATTATATAAAATGGAGCTGGAAACGTGGTGACTCTTGTGTGCTCTCTCAGTGTAATCTACTATTCCTACACTTGTTCTCAAGTATGATTGTGACCATCTATATACTAAAACTCTCGTTTGTTATCTTGTTTGTGACTGAACTTCAGCCAAAACGGTACACGATAGCGCAACAATTTTAGGCCCACCTTACTCACCACTGTTACTTTAGTGATAATGCAAGTAGTTTCATTGAAATCCATGTTAGATTTTTTAAGTTATTCACATTTTAAAGTTTAAAAGGAGGGGAGGGGGAGGAGGGAGGGGGGAGTGGGGGAGAAGGGAGAGGGGAGGGGGGGTTGAGGGGAGGGGGGGAGGACAGGGTGCTGCACCAATGCAGGAGAGGTTTGGGCCCAACGGGTCCACTTGGTCTAGTATATAATAATTATTTTACTGACTGCAAGAAAGTAATTTCACTGTACCTAGGTACACATGGCAATAAAATACCATTCAAGCATTGAACCAATTTTGTTTCATTATTATTCTTTGAGTCTTTAGGAGCAGTGAGGAAACCTTCTGAAGCTAAAATCCTACCACATTTTCTGTATGAGTTTCAAACTGTAGCAGGAAGCCCTGCTGTTTAATCTTTCCTCCCACTTCAACTCCCTTTTTTTTAAATCTCCACTTCCTGTGGTTCGAAGTGCACAAAGAAAGCTTTGCAAATCCGTTCGTGTTGTCCTTGGGAAGACCGTGCAGATAAAGTGAAATAATTTTCACTGCAGCGTTTGCAGGCATTGAAATCTTGGAGTTTTCTTTCCCAAATAAATAATTGAAAATTCTCTTTCATAAACCCGACTCAAAGGAATCATTTTTAGTTCAAGGGAATTAACCTTTGTAGTTTGGGTAACACTCTACTCAAATCCACCGCAAATTGATACTGAAATCATTATCCTGGCTTCGTACAGTATGAAACAGGCCCTTCATCCATCTTATCCATGTCAACCCAGATGCCAATCGTGGCAAACAATGGCTTGTTTCCTTTATCTTCTTTACCTTTTTACATATCTTTCCTTCATTGTTCTTTATCTCTCCACATCACCGTCCATATCTCTCGTTTCCCTTATCCGTAACCAGTCTGAAGAAGGGTCTCGACCCGAAACGTCACCCATTCCTTCTCTCCAGAGATGCTGCCTGTTCCGCTGAGTTACTCCAGCTTTTTGTGTCTTATCTTCGGTTTAAACCAGCATCTGCAGTTCCTTCTTACACAGATGCCAATCGTGTTAGTTTAATGCGTCTTTCTGTTCTAGGCTGATGAAGGAACAAGAAGAGAAGGGGAACCTGGTTGCCATCCTGATAAGCAATCATTCAGATAAAAAGTAAGTCCTTGCCGCATATTCTTTACTTGAGACCAACGTTTTTAGTTCCAAGAGCCCCATGATTATGCAACCTAGTCATTGTACCGCTGTGATCCGTGTGACAACAGACACAAAAACATATTACCAATTAACACATAGGAACAAAGTTGTGGGTGTGGCTCATATGGCAACATTAAGAGCTGTAATGTTGGCAGAACAGTTGGAGGGGTGACCTTATAAATGTGTATAAGATCATGAGGAACCTGAGGGACAATGTTTTCACCCAGAGGGTGGTCGGTACATGGAACAAGCTACAAGAGAAGATCGTTGAGGCAGGTAATATAACAACATTTAAAAGTCATTTGGACGGGTACATGGATTGGGAAGATTTAGAGAGATATGGGCCAAATGTGGACAGGCGGGCCTAGTGTAGATGGGGCATCTTGGTTGATTGGGCTGAAGAGCTTGTTTCCGTGCTCCATGGAGTCATTGTGGAGCTCAGGCATGGAGAACAGATGGACTTTTTTTTGGTTAATCTGTGAGCAAAGTGTTTCACAGTACTTGTGTTGATCCGCTGGCACAAGTTGGCACAGGTCAGCACAATCCACAGCAATCTCTCTCAGTCTGTGTGCTCTGGTCATACTCCAGATGCCTGACGTTGGTATTTACCACATTGTAAATATGGTGGACACCAATGGGACAAGTCAATCTGATGTTTCGTGGGATTTTTAATCATAATGTTGGATGTTGCTAATATGATCTGAATCTGGAAGGAAGCCCGAGTCATTGGTAACTGCAACCTATTTCCTTGCGAATTGCATTATAATCCTGGCTGGCTTGTTATTGCAGGGAGATGCTGAATGAGGATTTGGCGAAACTGCAGCTTCAGCATAACAAGCTCAACAAGAACATCTTGGAGGAGACAGAACGTGCATTGAAAGCTGAGGTCCATGTCTTTATTGTATGTTCAGGGGTTTGGGTATTCTGTCAGTACAGAGGACTTTTACACTTGCATTTACTGGCTGCTGTCCTGCATAACACAATTCAAAATAATCACATCTCCTGGGATCTGAACTTTGTGGTATTTGTTTTCAGTCTTAACAAAGGCGGGCAGTAAACAAGCTTAGATGTGAATTATTAAATTCTTTTTTGGGGGGGCAGGAGGATTATATACAAGTGCTCCTCAACTTGCAATGGGGTTATGTTCCGATAAACCCATCGTAAACCAAAAATATCGTAAGTCGAAATGCATTTAATACGCCTGATCTCGTGGCCGGAAGCGAACTGTGGCCTGCTGCCCAGTGTTTGTACCATTGTAAAGTTGAAATATCGTAAGTCGAAGCTTCGTAAGTCGAGGAGCATCTGTACATCTTTAAGATCTAACTGTAAGTAAACTATATTTTTTGAATTAAGGTTAACACTCCTGTGCAGTACTGAGTCACTAGTGTATAATTGTCATTTGTACCGGGTCCAGAACCATAAAATTCCTACTTGCTGCAGCTTTGAAAGGCACATTAAACGGAACTGCACAAGAAATAGATATAGAATAAATGATCAGTATGCAAGTGGAGTGGACCGGGATAGTGTCAGCCGGAGTGCATAGTGCATCCTTAAGAGTGCAATGTCTATAGCATGATTCAGCAGGGTGGCTCTTGAGCCTGGAGGTAATGGTTCTCTTGCTCCTGTGCCACCACCTTGATGGTAGCGAGATGAGAATGCAAGCAGTCAGTATGTTCTCCACAATAAACCTGGAGAAGTTTAATAGAATATTTGGCGACATGCTGAATTTCCTCAAAAGTATGAGGAATTAGGATAACGAGGAAGTATTTTGGTGTCAGAAGTTATACTTTTGGTTGAGATGTTAAACCAAAGACCTTGCTTTCTTTCACTTTGTTTTTTTTCCCTCCTTTTTTTGTTCTCACACTCTCTCTTCATTCCATAATAAAACAATAAAGTTAGCAAGCTGTGCTTTCACCCATTAATGCGTAATCCAGATTCATGTAAGTGAACTAACTTTGTCTACTCTTCGAAATTCCTCTTTATGAATCTTGGTAAAACCTCAGAAGTCTTTGCTGGGTCACCATTTAACTCCACGTGATCTATCTTCACCATGTGAACACTGCCACCTTGAGGGTAATGGGGACGGGCAATTAATGTTGGGCTTGCTGGTTACATTTGCAGCCCCAGGTTGAAGAAGAATTAAATGTCCAGTTCTCTGCGTTACAGATCGTTAATGCTTTAACTGTTGCAGGTTCAGTCTCTGGAGAGCAAGAGAGAAATTGCAGTTATGATGTTGGAGCAGGCAGCTAATGAGGCAGAACTGCAGATTTGCAACTTAAGGTCAGAGTCTATTAGCTTTGAAGTTTTTTTCTCTCTCTCTCACCAATTTATTACATTCTCACCCAACTGGGCGGTGCTTTCATCGAACGGTCAGAAGGACATGGAGTAAATACAGCCCATTCATCAGGCCAGTATTCTGTGAAAGCTGAAGGGCTTTATTGGCAGACCAGCTCCAAGATGAATTGTTTTCATTCCCTTTGTGTCCTTCAACCCGTTTCAAAGGCAGCATGAAATCAAACGAGGTTTAAATTTTAGAAAAAGCCCTTTTTGGCACCGGGCAGGAACACAACACCAAAATTACTTTTGGACCGGTCTGACAAAAGGAGCAGTGCTTTTTTTTTTTCACCCATGCTTGGTTGTTAACTTTTCATAGACCTCAGCACGTGCAGGAGTTTTCTGTGTACTGAGGTCTTGAGGAATATTTTATTTTTGTTCTTAGGCCTCAGGCAGGAAGTTCTAACCTTGCACGGGAATGGCAGAGAAGATTGAATGACATCCAGGTCCAAACAGAGACTATAAAGGTGAGACTGAGATGGCAGCCGAGCTGGCAAGGGTTTGTGGGCCAGTGGCTGTAAAATTGGCCAAGTGGCCCGAAACAGGTGTCTGTGTGCAAACTGAACATCTGCCCAGGTAACGCTGCCTTTTGACAAAAAGCTGTGGCACGAGATCAGGGGAGGTGAGAGAGTAGCCACAATCTGTGTGGGAAGGAACTGCAGATGCTGGTTAACACCGAAGATAGACACAAAATGCTGGAGTAACTCAGCGGGACAGGCAGCATCTCTGGAGAGAAGGAATGGGTGGGGTTTTTGGTCGAGACCTTTCTTCAGACTGAGAGTCAAGGAAGAGGGAGACTAGAGATATGCAAGGGTAAGGTGTGAAAATGAAAGATCAAAGCAGACGTTGATCAAGGAAATGTAGAATGGTTCATTGTTAGCTGGGGGAAAGGTGAAAACGCGGCATACAATCAGAAAAATTAATCAGGAAGATGGTGAAACGAGTCAGTATGGGGGAGGGATGGAGAGAGAGGAACAGTCTTCCTGAAATACTGAGGTACAAAAAATTAGTTCAAGTCAAGTCAAATTTTATTTGTCACATAACATACACGATGTGCAGTGAAATGAAAGTGGCAATGCCTGCGGATTGTGCACAAAAAAGAATTACAGTTACAGCATATAACAGATGGTCATTTAAACCCCCAAAGGGAACTGTGGCAAGGACAGGTAAGTGGTTCGGCTGGGCCCCTTCACTATGGCGAAGGTTTCAAAATTAGTTTTTCAGGTTATCTTGGTTTATTTTATCTGTGGTTCTCTTCTCCTTTTGATCAGTAGACTTGACATGTAATTAACATATCAGACATTCACTTGGCCCTTGAGAGATTATGTTTCTCTTTTGAAGTGCTGATGACTTTGCTCTATATTCTCAGCAGTTCTTTTTGTCACAAGTTTCCTGCGCTCGTGGTTTTCTGGGTTTTTTTTCCCCTCTCCTTCCCTATGTATACAAATTTGTCCCAAAGCCAAGCTGTTTCTTTGGTAAATACTTCATCTGGCCACCAGATGGGGAGTATTTCCTGTAAGACCAATCTTCCATCTGCAGCCAGAGATCAGATTGATCACAGATTGCCTCTTTGTCTCGGGGCCAGGCTGGTGGCTTTCTTTTGGAACTTGCTGAGAAATCTGCAGCCTGGATTATTGCACCACTGTGAGGAATATTGCAAGATGTCCACAGAGCATGTGGTTCTCCATGGAGACGCAAGCAACTGCAGATGGCGCAACCTTGAGCAAAACACCAAGTGCTTGAGGAACTCAGCCGGTCAGGCAGCATCTGTGGAGGAAATGGACAGGTGACATTTCAGTCTGAAGAAAAAAACATAGGAAAAAACCCAAAGAAAATAGGTGCAGGAGTAGGCTATTCGGCCCTTCGAGCCTGCACCGCCATGCAATGTGATCATGGCTGATCATCCAACTCAGTATCCCGTACCTGCCTTCTCTCCATACCCCCTGATCCCTTTAGCCACAAGGGCCACATCTAACTCCCTCTTAAATATAGCCAATGAACTGGCCTCAACTACCTTCTGTGGCAGAGAATTCCACAGATTCACCACTCTGTGTGAAAAAAAAACGTTCTCATCTCGGTCCTAAAAGACTTCCTTCCCCCTATCCTTAAACTGTGACCCCTTGTTCTGGACTTCCCCAACATCGGGAACAATCTTCCTGCATCTAGCCTGTCCAACCCATTAAGAATTTTGTAAGTAGGGTCCTGACCTGAAACATCGCGTGTCCGTTTCTTCCTCAGATGCTGCCGGACACGCTGGGTTCCTCCAGCACTTTGTTCTTTGCATTTGCTTTCTGTTGTTAGTTGGTGTCAGTCATGGCTTAGTGAGACACGCTCTCGTCACCTTGGGCCAACAGGGTTCCAATGAAGTCGGGAACACAGAATCTAGACTGATGTAACACTGACGGTGTGTGACTCAGTCAGGCCTGTTGTCATTTGGATAAAATGCTGCGGAGGCCAATTCATTGGGTATTTTTAAGATGGAGATTGATATGTTCTTGATTAGGAAGGGCGTCAAAGGTTACAGGGTGAAGGCAGGAGAATGGGGTTGAGAGGGGAAAAATAGATCAGCCACAGTTGAATGGCAGAGTAGACTTGATGGGCCAAATGGCCTAATTCTACTCCTATGTCTTGTGGTCCTATGGTCTTGTGGTCCCTGTTGTACTTCGTGGTCCGGTATCTGTTGTACCTTTGTTATGACCCTGGACGGACCACAAGTACACGTGTTTAAAAGGTTATAATGCTGGAGCTTAAATCCAGGCTGTTTATTCCGTGGCCACCTGGAACCAGAGTGACCACCTAATCACCTCATTCTCTTATATAGACATTACTACACAGGCAAACAGAGTAGTCCTTGTGATACAACAAAGTAGTCCCTGCAATATCACAACAGTCCCCTCCATCAGGTGATTGAAGATCTTTCCCTTGTATCTTGGTCAATATTTATTCCTCTATCGCCAATAAATAGGATATGGCATGATCTTTGTTTGTAAGAGCTTGCAATGTGCGTATTCACTGTTGTTTCTCTACGTTGAACCTCAAGAGTACTACTTTGACTGTCACGTGCTTTGGGTTGTAAATGGTAACTGCAAATAACTTTTTTTTACAATTTTTAATTGTAAATCCTGCACACAGAAACAATATGAGGATCACATTCGGATGATCAGGAATGGTGCAAAACTCAACAGTCTTCCGCCCATACAGATGCCACCACTGCCACCACCTCCTGCACAGGTAATCGTTAGGAAGCTAACACTTAACGACATTTTTTATTTAGTCACTCAAGGGATGAATGAATGAATGAATGAATAAGTTTATTGGCCAAGTATGTGCACATACGAGGAATGTGCCTTGGTGCTCCGCTCATAATGACAACACAAACATACAGTTAACAATTAAGAATAAAGCATAAACACATCAAAACAATAAGGATACAACATTACGGTCTAAACATGTGGGTGAAAATAAACCAGAGCAAAAAAGAGACTACAGACCTTGGTTATTGAGTGGAGCTACTACTCGTGGAAAGAAGATGTTTTTATGTCTGGCTGTGGCTGCTTTGACAGTCCGGAGTCGCCTTCCAGAGGGAAGTGCTTCAAAGATTTTGTGGCCAGGGTGAGAGGGGTCAGAGATGATCTTGTCCGCTCCCTTCCTGGTCCTTGCAGTGTACAGTTCGTCAATGGGGGGAAGGTTGGGGGTGGTGCTGGTAATAGGGTCTGTCCCTAATCCCCCTTAGTTTGAGGAGGCAGTTACGATCTGAAGTCACATGTAGGACAAAGCAGATGATGGGAATCTAATTGTTTCGTGATTGCTGTCCGAGAGGCCTGATGTTTTACTTTAAAATTACTAATTGATGTAATTGCTTAAATTTCAAACTCCCCAGTGAGATGTGAACCTGTGTCTCTGGGTCAGTCATCAACAATCCTGCCTGCTAGTCTGGTGACTAACCACAATGAGGCTACTGTTCCTCTCATTAACTTAAAAAAGAAATAGTTTCCCCATCAAACGATGATGGTATCTGATAGTCAGCAATCTCCTGAGTGAAATTCTCTTTCTCCATAGCGGTAATTTGTCTAAATTAAGTAATCCATTAAAATGGTGACAGGACCAATTTGATAAGTATGTGTTAAATCAGGGAACAAAGGAAATAATAATTTCTCGAGCTTTTTATCAAGTGCTGCATTATCCAACCCCACAAGCCCTCTATTCCATTGTAAAGTAGTGCCTGGACTCTTCCCTCTGCCAATATGATTATTTTCCGTTCAAAAATCCATTGATTTTGGTCTGGAAGGTACTGAACACTCCAAAGATCCAGATCTCTGGAGTAGAGAATTCCAAAGATTCTTAACCCTCAGTGTAATCTCACTTCTCCGCACGCCAGTTATAATTAGCCCATCTCTCATCAAGCAGTGTCCCATAGCTCCACACTGTCCAGCCAGACAGAACCGTCTCTCGCCATTGAGGCCCTCTTAAGAATTTTCTTTTATATTTCAATGCGTTCCCTTTTCCTCTCTTATACTCCAGGCAACATAGACTCTTGCTATTTATTTCCATTGGATCAACCATTTTCATACCACACGTCTAACTAGCTGCATCACAAAAACACTGGCTTGCATTTCCTCAGTGATTCTTCTGGTTTTCTATTATAAACTCGGATCAGACTGCTTCCGAAATTCCCAGGTCCTCTATTTTATTGAACGTTATCTCATTTAAAAGGTCATTACTCTGAAGTATGCTGCAGCAATTTGATCAGGTGTGCTCTCCTATTGACCACTATTGACAAGTGTAGTTGCAATGAAGAACGTCCTTGGATTTATGCCTTGTGTAGACTGTATGTTCAGAGTGTGTGGAGTCACTGGTAATGACAGGGTTTATTGTCTGTAACTGAGTGACAATAGACAATAGGTGCAGGAGGAGGCCATTCGGCCCTTCGAGCCAGCACCGCCATTCAATGTGATCATGGCTGATCATTCTCAATCAGTACCCCGTTCCTGCCTTCTCCCCATACCCCCTGACTACGCTATCCTTAAGAGCTCTATCCAGCTCTCTCTTGAATGCATTCAGAGAATTGGCCTCCACTGCCTTCTGAGGCAGAGAATTCCACAGATTCACAACTCTCTGACTGAAAAAGTTTTTCCTCATCTCAGTTCTAAATGGCCTACCCCTTATTGTTAAACTGTGGCCCCTTGTTCTGGACTCCCCCAACATTGGGAACATGTTTCCTGCCTCTAACGTGTCCAACCCCTTAATAATCTTATACGTTTCGATAAGATCTCCTCTCATCCTTCTAAATTCCAGTGTACCATGAGTGCCCATGAACTAAGGAGCCAGTTAAAGATTTGGCCACAATGGTGGGTCTGGGGTCTCGTGTAAGTATGACAGATTTCCTCCCCTCAAGCACAAGAGTAAATCCGAAGGATTTTAATGACGATTCGATTAGTTTTGCAATTATTGGCACTGTGACTAGCTTTCTTTTACGTTCCATTTTAATTACTTGAATAATAGGTTTGTATCATTGCCAACTCTGTTCTGTTCCTCTGTTCTCTATTTCTTTGTTCATTCCACACCTGCCATTGGGAAGAAGGTAATGGTAGGCTGATAACTGTAACGTCCAATTGCACTACTATTGTTTGTATTTTATATGGGCGTGTGTGTGTATATATATATATATATATATATATATATATATATATATATATATATCTATATACTAAAACTCTCGTTTGTTATCTTGTTTGTGACTCAACTTCAGCCAAAACATTACACGATAGCACAACAATTTTAGGCCCACCTTACTCACCGTCGTCACTTTAATGGTAAAAATGGTAGTTTTATTGAAATTTGTGTTATATTTTTTAAGTTATTCACATTTTAAAGTTTAAATCGATCTCCTGGGGAGGGAGGGGGAGGAGGGAGGATAAGGGGGATGGCGTGGGGGGAGGAGGGGGGGGAGGGGAGGAGGGGGGGGGGGGAGGAGGAGGGAGGGGGAAAGGGGAGGGTGCTGCACCAATGCAGGAGAGATTTGGGCCCAACAGGTCCACTTGGTTTAGTATATATATAAAATGTGTATATATGCACACATAAACACATTGAACAGTTTTTCTCGTTTAGTACATTGTTTACGGTGTACTAGTTTTACATATTCTGTTGTGCTGCTGCAAGTAAGAATTTCATTGTTCTTTCTGGGACACGTGACAATAAAACACTCTTGACTATCTCGAGCCCAAGGATGGTAATTCTTTGTGTTTTTCCTTTCAACCCGCAGCCTGATCTACCGTCCCAAGCAAACTGGCACCCCTCTCCCACGCTGCCTCCCTATTTCCCCAGTAGCATGCCTCCGTCGGCGGCATTTCCCCCGGTCGCCTTTTACCCGCCACACCTTCCGCCTGCTCCAAGGTTTCCGCCAGGATTGGGGCCTCCGGCGGAGGTTAACACTCGCGGCACTCCACCTGTTGCCAACCCGGCCTCCAAACTGGAAAAACTCTTCGACAAACTGGAGTTAAAGTTTCCACACTGCAGCAGGTATGATGATCGTCTCAAACCAGAAGTTTGTTCTGGCTCGCTGGCAATTTTCATTATATCTTAAGTGGCTATGACCCTCACGGAGCTTTGTATGCCATCTTCTCTCCCTCCGAGTCTTTTTCTCAGGGAGTGCAGACTCTATTTTGCAATCTGCCAACTTTAACCATGGAAAATCGCAGTGTTTAATGAGGGCGGGTGCAGGAATTGAGGATGGAACTGATTGTCCAACAGAGGTGCAACAGGTTGGACAGTGGTACAGAAGTAGAATGCTGGTTGTACAACATGTTGGTGAGGCTGCATTTGGAGTATTGTGTTCAGACTTGATCACTCTTCTGCAGGAAAGATGTTGTTAAGCTGGAAAGAGTGCAGAGAAGATTTACCAGAATGTTGCTTGGACTTGAGGGCCTGAAGGCCTATCTGGAAAGGTTGGGCATGCTGGGACATTATTCCTTGGACCGCAGGACGATGAGGGATGATCTTATAGAGGTGCATAAGATTATGACGGGAATAGAAAGGATGCATGCATAGAGTATTTTACCCAAAGTAGGGGAATCAAGAACCAGAGGAAGTAGGTTTAAGTGAGTGGAGAACGATTTAATAAGAGGTAGTTGAGGCTGGTACTATTAACAACATTTAAAATACATTTGGGCAGGTACATGAATACAAAAGGCTTTGAGGTATTTGGACCAAACGCAGGCAGGTGGGACTAATGTAGGTGGGCATCTTGGTCGGCATGAGCAAGTTGGGCTGAAGGGCCTGTTTCTATGCATTTTGACTCTGATTCTATGACTGTGGCTAAGTAGATTGCTTCCTTACACTCGTGGCCAGAGATCGATCCAGACCTCCAGTACTGACTGTGTGGAGTTTGCATGTCATTGCTTTGACTTCTGATGTTGTATCCCCGATGCACTGCTTTCCTCCCATTTCCAAAGACTCCTGGGCTTTGCTGGTTGAGTGCCACTTTGAAATGCCCCGACTGTGTAGATGGGGGAAGAACTGATTGGAGAGGTGGATATTAATGCAAAGTTATATGGTGGTCATTTAAAAACTGACGTGCGTTGGAACAACTTCTAGCTAAGGTGGCGAATCTCTGGAATTCTCTGCTGCCGGAGCGTTGTGGGGTGTTTAAATAGGAAGCTTAGAAAAAAGCTTGAAAGATTAAGGAATCCAAGCTATGGGGGACAGGCATAGAAGAGGAGAGGAGGATCATACATGATCATATTGAATGGTGGGGTAGGTCTGTTGGGCCAAGTCATCCACTCCTGCTCATAACCTCCTATGTTACAATACAAGGAGACTTAGTCAGGAATGAGAATCGCTCTCTGTGGCAATGTAGACCCTGATGGGATGAAAAGTCTTCTCTCTATTTCATGAAGGGCTACATAATTCTTAGTTTTAGTTTAGAGATAGAGGGCAAAAACAGGCCCTTTGGCCCACCGAGTCCATGCCGTCCGGTGATCCCCACACACTAACACTGTCCTACGCACACAAGGGACAATTTACAATTTCACCAAGCCAATTAGCGTACACACCTGCACGTCTGGAGTGTGGGAGGAAACCGGAGCTCCTGGGAAAAAACCCAGGCAGTCACAGGGAGAAAGTACAAACTCAATAGTCGTTTATTTGTCACATACACATAAATGTGTAGTGAAATGAAACATTACCCGCAGTTCAACAATAAGACCAATAAGAATAATCAATAAAAATGCAATAACACATACAATCATAAACTAACACCAAACAAATAGAAACATCCATCACAGTGAGTCTCCTCCAGTCCCTCCTCACTGTGATGGAAGGCCAGAATGTATTTTTCTCTTCCCTGCCGTCTTCTCCCGCGGTCAGGATGTTGGAGTTGCCACGTCGGGGCTCCCGACGTTGAAGCCCCCGCTGGGCGGTGAAAGGTCCGAGGCGGGCCAACCGAAGCCCAGCGATTCGGGGTGGGCGAAGACGCTGCCTCCGCCGCTGCCGGAGCTCCCGATGTCGGCCCCCATCCAGGAGCCTGCGGGCTTCCGACATCCACGCGGCCCGCGCCGGAGCCTCCGGAGACGAGTCGCAGCCGCTCCCGCAACATCCGAAGGCGGCCAGCGCCACAGGTGGTGAGTCCGGGCCGCGGGCTCTGCGAACCAGAGCCCCAGGTGGTCCCAGGTGCATGGCCGGTGGTAGGCCGCAGCGGGAACGGAGACACGACACAGAAACAAAGGTCGCGTCTCCGTTCGGGAGAGAGAATTATACAGTTCCCGTTCCCTCCCACCCCCCCCCCCAACATAACATACAAACACTACACCATATTAAAACTACAATTCATACAAAACAACACAAAATACAAATACAGACGGACTGCAGGCAAGCCGCAGCTGCGAGGGCAGCGCTGGCTCCTCCTCCGTGCAGACAGCACCTGTAGTCAGGATCGAACCCGGGTCTCTGGCGCTGTCAGGCAGCAACTCTACCGCTAGGCCACCATGCTACCCTATAACTAACTCTTTGCCATTCTCACCAGACTGCAGCTGATGCACATCCTACAGCGGATAAAGACTTCACGCGGGACGATTGCTGGCCTGTCGGTGGAGGAACTAGTCCAGCAAGTAGCCGAATGTCTCGGTGATCCAGACCAGGTAACCTCCAGAGCCAAAGTACAAACCAGCAAATGTGCAATTAGTACCTTAACAAGATATTTTCTCATCAATATATGACTCTGATGTGCATTGAATCTGACCTACTTTCTAGATAGTTTTCATTTGGGCCAAAGCTGCTGCTGTCATTAAAAGTTTCAGTTTAGTTTATTGTCACGTGTACCGAGGTACAGTGAAAAGCTTTTGTTGCGTGCTAACCGGTCAGCGGAAAGACAATACATGATTCCAATTGAGCCATCCACAGTGGACAGATACATGATGAAGGGAGTAACGTGAATAACGTTTAGTGCATGATAAAGTCCAGTAAAGTCCGATCAAAGGTAGTCTGAGGGTGATGCTGTCGTGAAGCAATTGGTGACGACGATTTCAGAGTGTTCAGTTTAGTTTATTGTCACGTGTGACCGAGGTACAGTGTAAAGCATTTGTTGCGTGCTATCCAGTCAGCGGAAAGACAATACATGATTACACTCGAGCCATTTACAGTGTACAGATACATGATACACGATACGTCTGACCGAGAACAGGAAGTTTGATGCAAGGCCAGGATAGTGTTTGTGCGCTCACAGCATTTGGTTAACGCCACTGGCAACAAGATCAGTTACTCAGAAAATGGTCCATTTAGTGACCAGAGGAAACAAACAAAATTGCAGCAAATTTTTCCCCATCCATATTTCCTCAGAAATGCAAAGATTGCCAGATAGTTAGGTAGTAATTTGTATGTTTCACTCTTGGTTACATCAGCTTGACTGATAGTAGAATTACCCAGTCATATCCAATAGTGTTTTTTTTTAGATTTTAGATTTAGAGATACAGCGCGGAAACAGGCCCTTTCGGCCCACCAAGTCCGCGCCGCCCAGTGATCCCAGCACATTAACACTATCCTACACACACTTGGGACAATTTTTACATTTACCCAGTCAATTAACCTACATACCTGTACGTCTTTGGAGTGTGGGAGGAAACCGAAGATCTCGGAGAAAACCCACGCAGGTCACGGGGAGAACGCACAAACTCCGTACAGACGGCGCCCGTAGTCAGGATCGAACCTGAGTCTCCGGCACTGCATTTCGCTGTAAGGCAGCAACTCTACCGCTGCGCCACCGTGCCGCCAACATTACCACGCGCATCCTTTCGAGAAAATGTGAAGTATTGATTTATTGAGAGAGTGCAGAAGTTTAAATGTTTGCTCAATGCAACATTTTTCTGATACTGATGAATCTCGTTAAAGTGTATTTTCGTTCCCCACTGCAGTGTCTGCCTTCGGGCCCCCCTCGAGTCCCTGTCGGCATGCCTGGGCACTTCCCACCAGCTGCTGCTCAGACCACTCCTTACATGGCCGTGCCCAAAGGTAAAAGTGGACGCCTGCCTTCGTGCCAAGAGAGACCCGCGCTGGTTAGTGAACTCGCCGTCTTTACAGAGATGATTTTTGTACACTACTCTACGCCTTGTTGTGACTTCACGTCTGTAGGACGTTACTTTCCAGAGACACAAGGAATTGCAAGATGCTGAAATCTTTGGCAAAACACAAAATACTGGAGGGCGGCACAGTGGTGCAGCAGTAGAGTTGCTGCCTCACAGAGCCAGAGAGCGGGGTTTGACCCCGACTACGTGTGCTATCTGTACAGAGTTTGCACGTTCGCTCTTTGACCGCGTGGGTTTTCTCCGGGTGCTCCGGTTTCCTCCCACATCCCAAAGACGTGCGGGTTTATAGGTTAATTGGCTTCTTTAAATTGCGTCCAGTGTGTAGGATAGAATTAGTGTACACGTGATTGATGGTAGGCGTGGAATCAGTGGTCCGAAGGGCCTGTTTCCACATTGTATCTCCAAAACTAAAATTCAGTGGGTCAGGCAGATGCTGCCAGCTAAGTTGCACCAGCACTTAGTGTGTTACTGTCCAGATACTTGCAGAGTTGCATGCTTGATAATCAGTTGGGGGTGCCACGAGTCTAGGTTTATGTCCAAATAATGTTTGGTGCAGTAATATGAGGAGTTGTTTTTGTTGTCGATTTACTGTGGCTTAGTTGTACATACTATAAGACCCCAGTTAAAATAGCTAGGATACGCTACAAAATGCAGAGCCTGGGTGCGAATCACACAAAATAAATAGACAGCAACCGGAAACGATAATGTGCTGTTATATTGTTAACATTAGTGTGGTTTTAAGAGCATTTAAATATAACTCGCTCGGCTGGTTAACGCTTGCCTTATTTTCATGACTTGGTTTAAACAATTTGATTAAAAAATATTCTAATTGGCGAGTATTCCCATTGGCGTTAATGTGAATAGTGTTTCTCTGACCTCAGGTACCTGGCAGCCCCCGACTGTGTTTGATGTGTCAGAAGGTCGTGCTGGTGGGTGAAGTGCATCAAATGGCCTGTTCCCACATTGTCCACAAAGAGGTGAGGGTCCCGTCTCCCGTCAGTCGGCACTCTGATCTTTCACTTTTATGTGCGGGCCAAAGTTTCTTGCACCGAGAGTGATCGGTGCCTGGAATGTAAGAAAATAACTGCAGGTGCTGGTACAAATCGAAGGTATTTATTCACAAAATGCTGGAGTAACTCAGCAGGTCAGGCAGCATCTTGGAGAGAAGGAATGGGTGACGTTTCGGGTCGAGACCCTTCTTCAGACTGATAACAGGTGTCTTCAGACAGGTGTCTGGAATGGGCAACCAGGGGTAGTGGTGGAAGGAGAAATGGTGGTGGCTTTTTAGAGGCTTGTCGACAGGAACATGGCTGTGCAGGGAATGGAGGGGGAGGGAGGCAGAGGAGATTAGCTTGACTTGGTGTCATGTTTGGCACCGACATTGTGGGTGAAGAGTGTTCTAGTGTTGCAGTGTTCTCTGTGTCTATGCAGGCCTGTTATGCTGCTGCAAGTAAGAGTTTCATTGTTCCATTGTCGATACATTTGACAGTGAAACAATCTGGACTCTCTCTGTTCTATCAGCTGTGATGTACTTGGTACCACCCTGCCATCTTCATCGGAGACGTGCGCGGCTGATACCCCAGTGGGGAGCAGCACTATCGGACGTGATATCTTTCTGATAAAATATTAAATCGAGACCCAATCTGCTCAGTTGGATATTGTGAAGAGCAACAGGGAAGAATCCAGGCCATTATCAATCAGTGTTTCTCAAACATTGTTGCTGTTTGTGGGAGTTTGTTTGCACAAAGTATATGCCACATTTCAAGGGTCACAACCATGACCACCCTTCAAATGGCCATAAATAGCTTCAAATGGCCATGAATTACTTCCTTAGGCTTAGTACTTCCTTAGGAAATTTGGCACGTCCCCAACACCTCTCACCAACTTCCACAGATGCGCCATAGAAAGCATTTTATCGGGACGCATCACAGCATGGTTGGGGAACAGCTCCATCCAACACCTCAAGAAATTGCAGAGAATTATGGACACAGCCCGGACCACCACACAAAAACCAGCCTCCCTTCCATTGAAGATAGACTCAAAATGCTGGAGTAACTCAGCAGGACCAACACCATCTTTGGATAGAAGGAATGGCGATGTTTCGGGTCGAGACCCTTCTTCAGAGTCCCTTCCAGTGACTACATTAACACCACGCTGCCTCGGCAAGGCCACCAGCATAATCAGGGACCAGTCTCACCCTGGTCACCCCCTTCCCTCCCCCCCCCCCCCTCTCCCATCAGGCAAGAGGTACAGAAGTGTGAAAACACACACCTCCAGATTCAGGAACATTTTCTTCCCAGCTGTTATCAGGCAACTGAACCATCCTATCAACCATCTTGTGATAAATTTTGGGCACTATATCTGAGGAAGGATGTGTGGCTCTGGAGAGGGTCCAGAGGCGGTTTACAAGAATGATCCCTGGAATGAGTAGGTTAACATTAGGAACGTTTGATGGCATTGGGCCTGTATTTGTTGGAGTTTAGAAGAATGAGGGTGGACCTCAATGAAACATCCAGAATAGAGAAAGGCTTGGATAGAGTGGATGTGGAGAGGATGTTTCCACTAGTGGGAGAGTATAGGACTAGAGGTCATAGCCCCAGGATTAAAGGACGATCTTTTAGGACGATTAGGAGGAATTTTGTTAGTCAGAAGTTGGTGAATCTGTGGAATCCTTTGCAGCAGAAGGCTGTGAAGGCAAAGTTAGTGGATCTATTTAAGTCAAGTCAAGTCAAGTCAATTTTATTTGTATAGCACATTTAAAAACAACCCACGTTGACCAAAGTGCTGTACATTTGATTAGGTTCCAATAGAAAAAAAAAAATGAAAACATACAGTAGCACGCAAACAGTTCACAGCGCCTCCTCAATGAGCCTCAAACGCTAGGGAGTAGAAATATGTTTTGAGCCTGGACTTAAAGGAGTCGATGGAGGGGGCAGTTCTGATCGGGAGAGGGATGCTGTTCCACAGTCTAGGAGCTGCAACCGCAAAAGCGCGGTCACCCCTGAGTTTAAGCCTAGACCGTGGGATAGTGAATAGCCCCAAGTCGGCCGATCTGAGGGACCTGGAGTTAGAGAGGGGGGTTAGAAGATTTTTGATGTAGGGGGGGGGAGTGTCCATTTAGGGCTTTATACGTGAAAAGGAGGAGCTTGAAGTTGATTCTGTACCGTACAGGGAGCCAGTGGAGAGAGGCCAGAATCGGGGTGATGTGGTCCCTTTTACGGGTACCCGTCAGGAGTCTCGCTGCGGCGTTTTGGACCAGTTGCAGGCGGGACAGGGAAGATTGGCTGATCCCAGTGTATAGGGAGTTGCAGTAGTCTAGGCGGGAGGAAATGAAAGCGTGAATGATTTTTTCTGTGTCGTCGAATTTGAGGAAAGGTTTGATTTTAGCTATGGTTCGAAGTTGGAAGAAGCTGGCTTTTACCACAGCGTTGACTTGCTTATCAAATTTTAATGCAGAGTCAAATATCATGCCGAGGTTTTTGACATGCGGTTTGACTAGGCAGGATAGGCTTCCAAGACTGCCTGTTATCAATTTGATGGAGTCGGGGGGGCCGAATAGGATGACCTCAGACTTGCTCTCATTTAATTGGAGGAAGTTCTGTGCCATCCAACATTTTATGTCCTCAAGGCAGTGTGAGAGGCTGTTTAAATTTGACTGGTTGTTGAGAGGATGCTGGGACCAGCTATTGCAATGACATCCTTCAGAAGGGCAGTGGGGGCAGGATCAAGGGGGCAGGTTGCAGGTTTCATAGCGGAGATAAGCTTTGCAAGGGAGGATAGAGTGACGGGTTGGAAGCAGTCCAATTTAGATGAACAGACTAGTGAGACAGCTAGGTCACGGGTGGGAGGGGAAATGTTCATTCTAATATTCTCAACTTTGTTTAAGGCAGAGATAGATAGATAGATAGATTCTTGATTCGTGTGGGTGTCAGAGGATATGGGGAGAAGGCAGGAAAATGGGGTTGGGAGGGAAAGATAGATTAACCACAATTGAATGGTGGAGTAGACTTGATGGGCCGAAAGACCTAATTCTACTCCTATCATTTATGATCTTATGATCTATCGAGCAGTCAAAATAGCAGTACTAGCAGATAGCAGTACTATCTACCCCAGTGGAGACCCTCAGACTATCTTTAATCGGACTTTACTGGATTTTATGTCATACTAAGTGACGTTCACGTTATTCTGTTTATCATGTATCTGTACACTGTGGATGGTTCGATTGTAATCATGTATAGTCTTTCCACTGACTGGTTAGCACGCAACAAATGCTTTTCACTGTACCTCGGTACACGTGACAATAAACTAAATCAAACTAAATTGTTTTGGGTTGCTGTAAAACAATCCATAAGTTGCACATATTATAAAGCTTGGTAAAAAAATGTAATCAATTTTTGGGTGTGAAATATTTCACTAGCTGGCAACATAAATAATTAATAGATATGGTTTAAAAAAAAAAGCCACGGATCGAGAGGCGGCACGGTAGCGCAGCGGTAGAGTTGCTGCTTTACAGCGAATGCAGCGCCGGAGACTCAGGTTCGATCCTGACTACGGATGCTGCACTGTAAGGAGTTTGTACGTTCTCCCCGTGACCTGCGTGGGTTTTCTCCGAGATCTTCGGTTTCCTCCCACACTCCAAAGACGTACAGGTTATGTAGGTTAATTGGCTGGGTAAATGTAAAAATTGTCCCTAGTGGGTGTAGGATAGTGTTAATGTACGGGGATCACTGGGCGGCACGGACTTGGAGGGCCGTAAAGGCCTGTTTCCGGCTGTATAGATATGATATGATATGATATGAGAGTGTTTAATTGTCATGTGTTCTGGGAAAGGAACAATTATATTCTCACAGGCATGTCAACACAACAACACTACAATAAACATACAGTAATTAAGAGTTGAACCCACTGCTAATGCTGTGAGGCAGCAGCTCTACTTAAGACCACAAGACCATTAGATGTGGGAACAGAATTAGGCCATTCAGCCCATGGAGTCTACTCTGCCATTCATTCATGGCTGATGTAGTTTTCCCCCTCAACCCCATGCTCCTGCCTTTTCCCCGTATCCTTTGACATTCTTGCTAATTAAGAACCTATCAATCTCCGCCGTAAAAATTTCCCATGTCTTGGCCCCCACAACTGTCTGTGGCAATGAATTTCACAGATTCACTACCCTCTGGTTAAAATAAATTCCTCCTCATCTATTTGTTGTTCTGCTGTTCTATTCTGTCACTATCTTCCATACCATAAGTCTCCTCACTGCAGTACAGCAATGTTCAGTCTTGCGCTTCATGAAGTTAACCTGTTTACTGCCATACTGTATACTGACCTCAGTATACTCGGGAGTGGCACTGAACAGGTTAAGGAGGTGGCTTGCCAGTGGCTTTGAAGTTTGGTTGCAGAGGCTAGCCACAGGATGGACACAGAGGACAGGGATGCCTCTTCTGTTCATTATCTTGCTCCTTCCCCTTCGTACAACTGATTGCATTTTGCATCTGACCTAAGTTGTGAACTTAAGTTGTGTGTTGGAACTGACCATCTAGGTCAATGCAGGCAGCTTCCAGCTTGGCAGGCTGTTAATGATCCCTTCCAGAAGGTCATGCTGACAGAATACAGTTTCCCACAGTTACTGCTTTCATTTCCAAACAAAATGCACAGCATCCACTGAGGGAACTATAATGATCAAGCCACTTCTGTCCCTGCAGATAATTGAGTAAGCCTTCAGAATATGCAGTGGGATTTGTACGATGTGACATTTGCATTATTATTCTAGCTCTAGATGTCTCATTTATTTGGCAATCTCTCTCCTTTTTTAAAAAGCATTATTTCCCCTTCTTGCCCTCACCTCCCCACCCTTCAGTGCATCAAGTTCTGGGCACACACCAACAAAAACAGCAGCTGTCCTTTCTGCCCCACACCGCGGTGATGGACCGGTCCTGGACTCTCGGGCAGCAAGAGATGGAGGACGATGGAATTGGACTTTGAGGATTGTGCCAGCACCGAACAACATGAACGGTTTACGTTATGAGAAAGGAGCCACATCGTGGGGAATAGATGGACGAGTTTGTGGCATGTTGGCCAGCTAGACTAAATTGACACCAGAGTTCTGCAAATGTTGTAAATGACGTTGAAGGCGATATTATACTAGGTCATCATTCAGCTCCTCTCCTGGGTCTTAAGGCTGGCATTGCGTGTTTCAGCTACCTGAAGGATGTAGGTATGTTGGAGCGATGAAGAGTGATCAACACAAAACATTAACTCTGATTCATTCTCCACAGGTACTGCTTGACCAGCTGAGTACCTCCAGCACAATTTTCTCCTTATTTCAGATTTCCAGCACCTGCGGTATTTTTGATATTTTTACAAACAATTATTGTTTATTGTTGTTCACCATATTTTGAATGGGGTAAACTTTATTTACCTGATTGCTGTTTGGAAGCAGCAGTACACAGGCTGTGAGATGTTCCTGATATGATTTGTCTGGGTTGAGGTTCTGCTGCACTAAACCAAAAGCAATTAATACGATTCCAAAGAATGGACCCTCCAGAACCATCTCCAAGTCTCTGGAAATTTCTCTAAATCTTGTCTCTTATAAAGTCATACAGCATGGCCCAACTCGTTCATGCCAACCAAGCTGCTCTATCTAAGCTATTCCCATCTGACCATGTTCGGCCCATATTCATCCAAACCTTTCCTATCCTTTTAGCTTTCCAAATGTCTTTGCAATGTTGTTATTTTACCTGCCTCAGCTATTTTTTTCTGGCAACTCATTCCATATACCTACCACCCTCTGAGTGGAAAAGATTGCCCCTCAGGTTCATACTAAATCGTTTCCCTTTACCTTAAAACTATGCCTTCTAGTTCTTGATTCCAATGCCCTGGGGATAAATACATTGTGTATTCACCGTGTCTATTCCCCTCATGATTTTGTACACATCTGTCAAATGATCCTTCTGTCTCCTGCACTTTGAGGAATAAAGTCCTAGTCTGCCAAACTACTCCCTATAGCTCAGGCCCTCTTGTACCAACAACCTCCTCATAAATCTTCTCCGCACCCTTTCAAACTTAATGGCATTTTTTTTTATGGAAGGGTGACCAAACGTGAACACAATCCTCCAAGTATGGCCTCATCAAAGCTTTGTACAACTATAATATAACATTTCTTAACTTCTGTACACCATTCCCTGACTGATGAGGGCCCCGGTGCCAAAAGATGTTTCTTAACGGCACGGGTGGCACGGTAGCGCAGCGGTAGAGTTGCTGCTTTACAGCGAATGCAGCGCCGGAGACTCAGGTTCGATCCTGACTACGGGTGCTGTACTGTAAGGAGTTTGTACGTTCTCCCCGTGACCTGCGTGGGTTTTCTCCGAGATCTTCGGTTTCCTCCCACACTCCAAAGACGTACAGGTATGTAGGTTAATTGGCTGGGTAAATGTAAAAATTGTCCCTAGTGGGTGGATAGTGTTAATGTACGGGGATCACTGGGCGGCACGGACTTGGTGGGCCGAAAAAGGCCTGTTTCCGGCTGTATATATGATATGATATGATGATATTAACTGAAGACGTATCTGAGTTGACTAATTTAAAATAAAAAGCGTTAAAGTGGATGGTTTACTGTGTGATCATAAATCATAAGGTCATAAGTGATAGGAGCAGAATTATGCCATTGGGTCCATCAAGTCTACTATGACATTCAATCAAAGTTGATCTATGTCTCCCTCCTAACCCCGTTCTCCTGCCTTTTCATGTATGCTGCGAATACCTCTATTATGTTTAGGTCTGGTGGTTAATCATATCTCATTTTCCCTTGAGGGTTTATTTTAACGTTTTATATGGATACTATTGAGGTAATTTTGGGGCATAATTTGGACATCTCAAATCTGAACTCCTTTGGTAATTGGATGTTTCAAACAACATTCATAATCTGAAAATTTCCCTCCACCGCCCCTCCCCAATCTCATTCACCCTTTTCACTCTGGGGATGGATGCCTCCCTCCCCCTCCCCCTCCAGCTGACCCCTGACCCAAGGGCTAAGGTTAACGTATAGCATCAATCCTTGTCCTACATTGCCACAAGCACAGAAGGAACGTGACGTTGTAAATCGCAGGTGGTTAGGCCCTCAACATTTCCCTTTGCTAAACAGTAAAATGAGCAGTGATCTGAAATATTCTCTGTGGATTGTCGTAGAGAGAATGTAGAGAAACACTTTTTTTTAATCAATTGATGTGGTTCCATTCATGCAGATCAGTTGCTGTTACTGCCAGAGATAATGATGCCAACTAACCTCCTTGTTGAATTTTCGAAGGGTAGTGTGTGCGTTAAGGATAAACAGAGGGACGGACATGGATCGCTACCTCCAACCCATCAGTCATTACTGAAGCTCTTTTATCACCCTGCGATAACTGTAGTCATTGTATTGTAAAACCTTTTAAAACTAGAATCTTTTTCATCTTTTGATTAAGAGATGAGATTAGTGAAGATCACCACTTGGCCTGTGCGCCAAAGTTGGTGATAGTTCTGACTCATAAGTTCATGTTATAAGAGCAAAATTAGACCATTCAGCCCATCAAGTCTACTCCGCCGTTCAATCATGGCTGATCTATCTTTCCCTCTAAACCCCTTTCTCCCCTGACTCCTGTACTAATCAAGAATCTATCAATCTCCGCCTTAAAAAATATCCATTGACCCGGCCTCCACCGCCTTCTGAATTATTTACCTTTATAATTTGTTTTGCGATTCTATTGTGTTTGTATGTGTGCGTGTATTGATCACATAGAGATGGCAAACAGTCAAGAGGTGACTGAAGAGTGAAGTAGTGGCAGGGTATTGATGGTACCTGTCCCTCCGCATCTGTTTGTGCCACTCTTCACTGGGGCAGCGCTGCGGCAAATGTCCTCGGGCACTTCACTCTGTCAAAGCCCAACGTTTCCACCAAGATTCAGTGCAGGCTCGGAACCTCTGCATTAAATTGAACACCTGCTGGACAGGCTACACAGACAATTGGCAGACTGTTCATCCATCTGGCAAATAGTTTTAATGATTCCTTTAACATCTAAACGTGATTGAGACAAGGACAGAGGCATGATTTTTTTTTACAAGGTTGGAAGGTTTTGTTGATGGATCACCAGACTTTTATATTGCTAATTATCTTCTGTCCACTCCAGATGATGCGGTGAATTCTCCACATAAGGATCATTCTCCAGTCTCCCAGGTACTTTACCCAGTGGTCCTGACTCTACCCTGGTGATTGATTTTTCCTTTGGGCAGTGGGTACTATCAGTGCTGAAGACATTCCAGCAATCAGATGGACCTCGGTGAAGCCCCAAGTCATGTTTGTCTTCTGTTTGTACGGGCATCATTGACAAGTGTAGCCAGTGTAGATCGCACGTATCTTAATGGCCCTTGAAGGAGGTGGGGAACTGCCCAGTCTATGTGGTGAAGGTGCCTACAATCAAGTTGGTGGCAGTGCCTGGACATAGAGCCAGGTACAATGAAGGAACGGCATTGCATTTGTATATCAAGGTGATGTGTGATGAAAAGAAGACTCTCATAGTTGCGGTGTTCCCCTTTGTCTATTGTCCTTCCGTCCTTATCTTTCTAGCTGTTAGAGATCATGGGTTTGGGCAAGGTAGACACCAAAAAACTGGAGCAACTCAGCGGGACAGGCAGCATCTCTGGAGAGAAGGAATGGGTGACGTTTCGGATCGAGACCCTTCTTCAGGCTGAGAATCGGGGGACAGGAGTCTAGAGATAAGGATGGGGGGAAGGTGTGAAAATGACTGATCATAGCCGACGACGATAAAAAAATAATTTAGAATGGTTCATTGTTAGCTGGGGGAACGGTGACAACGAGACATACAATTAGGAAAATAAAATCAGAAGGACGGTGAAACTAGTAGAACTAGGATGGGGGAGGCAATCCTGTTGATGTCAATTTGTTTTCAGAAGGCATGTACTCAAGCAAAAAGTGTGCTGATAGTGTGGGATTGCAGAAGCTGGAGTGGGTTACTGGTTATAACACAAAGCTGGAGTAATAACGGGTCAGGCAGCATTTGGAGGGAATGCTTGGTGGACATCAGAGAATTCTTAAGGGGTTGGACAGGCTAGATGCAGGAAGATTGTTCCCGATGTTGGGGAAGTCCAGAACAAGGGGTCACTGTTTAAGGATAAGGGGGAAGTCTTTTAGGACCGAGATGAGAACGTTTTTTTTCACACAGAGAGTGGTGAATCTGTGGAATTCTCTGCCACAGAAGGTAGTTGAGGCCAGTTCATTGGCTATATTTAAGAGGGAGTTAGATGTGGCCCTTGTGGCTAAAGGGATCAGGGGGTATGGAGAGAAGGCAGGTACGGGATACTGAGTTGGATGATCAGCCATGATCATATTGAATGGCGGTGCAGGCTCGAAGGGCCGAATGGCCTACTCCTGCACCTATTTTCTATGTTTCTAAGGACCCCAACCTGAAACTTTGCCTATCCATTCTCTTCATCGATGCTGCCTAACCCGCTGAGTTCCTCCGGTACTTTGTGGTGTGCAGCATAGGTTTACTAGGTTAATTCCCGGAATGGAGGGACTGTCATATGTTGAAAGACTGGAGCGACTAGGCTTGTATACACTGGAATTTAGAAGGATGAGAGGGGATCTTATCGAAACGTATAAGATTATTAAGGGGTTGGACACGTTAGAGGCAGGAAACATGTTCCCAATGTTGGGGGAGTCCAGAACAAGGGGCCACAGTTTACGAATAAGGGGTAGGCCATTTAGAACGGAGATGAGGAAAAACCTTTTCAGTCAGAGAGTTGTAAATCTGTGGAATTCTCTGCCTCAGAAGGCAGTGGAGGCCAATTCTCTGAATGCATTCAAGAGAGAGCTAGATAGAGCTCTTAAGGATAGCGGAGTCAAGGGGTATGGGGAGAAGGCAGGAACGGGGTACTGATTGAGAATGATCAGCCATGGTCACATTGAATGGCGGTGCTGGCTCGAAGGGCCGAATGGCCTCCTCCTGCACCTATAGTCCCCAGCAGACTGGTTGAGAAGCTGCTGGAACTGGGGCTTAGCACCCCTCTGTGTGCCTGGGTCCTGGACTTTCTCACTGCCAGGCCCCAAGTGGTCAGGATGGGGGAACACACATCTAGCTCCCTCACCCTGAACATAGGATCCCCCCAGGGCTGCGTCCTTAGCCCCCTACTGTACTCCCTGTACACACATGACTGTGGGGCCAGGTTCAGCTCAAACTCCATCATCAAGTTTGCTGATGACACTGTGGTGGTGGGCCGGATCTCCAACAACGATGAGAAGGCCTACCGGGAGGATGTGGCTGATCTGGCACTCTGGTGTCAGGACAATAGCCTCCTCTTGAATGTCACTAAAACAAAGGAGCTGATTGTGGACTTCAGAAGGGCTAAACATCCAAGGACGTACACGCCACTGGAGATAAATGGGTCTATTGTGGATAGGGTGAGCAGTTTCAAATACTTGGGAGTCCGCATCGCAGAGGATCTGACGTGGACAACGCACATTGCCGCACTGGTGGGTAAGGCAAAGCAGCGCCTTTACCACCTTAGACAACTGAGGAAATTCAGAGTGTCTCAGAGGATCCTTCATAGCTTCTACTCTGGGGCTGTAGAGAGCATCCTGTCCGGCAACATTACAGTCTGGTTTGGGAACAGCTCTGCCCAGGACAGGATAGCCCTGCAGAGAGTAGTGCGTTCGGCAGAACGCACCATGGGAACTACACTCGTCCCCCTGCAGGACCTATACATCAGGAGGTGCAGATCCAGAGCAAGCAAGATCATGAGGGACCCCTGCCACCCCAGTAACGGACTGTTCCAGATGCTACGATCAGGCAAACGCCTCCGCTGTCACGCTGTGAAAACGGAGAGGATGAGACGGAGCTTCTTCCCACAGGCCATCAGGACTGTCAACTTTTATAACCCCAGAGACTAAATTTTTGTCGACAATAATAGTAACTTATTAACTTTATTTATATGCTGTAACTGTAATTCTTTTTGTGCACAACCCGCAGGCATTGCCACTTTCATTTCACTGCACATCGTGTATGTGTATGTGACAAATAAATTTGACTTGACTTGACTTGACTTGTCTATTGTCTATTTGTGTTTTTTGCTCGAGATTCATACATCTGCAGTTCCTTGTCTTCATATAACTGTTGCTCTGGAGAGGAGTATTATTGGGGCTGCAGTCATCCCTGGAAGTGGGAATTATTCCATGACATTCCTGACTCGTCGTTTCTTTTTCCTCCACTCCAGAAACCAAATTAGACATTGAAATTCATTAAAGGGGCAGTCTTGTTTGGGCAAAGCAGCTGCCGATGTGTCATCGCGGTTGGACCAACATAGTATAAGAAAATAACTGCAGATGCTGGTACAAATCGATTTATTCACAAAATGCTGGAGTAACTCAGCAGGTCAGGCAGCATCTCGGGAGAGAAGGAATGGGTGACGTTTCGGGTCGAGACCCTTCTTCAGTCTGAAGAAGGATCTCGACCCGAAACGTCACCCATTCCTACTCTCCCGAGATGCTGCCTGACCTGCTGAGTTACTCCAGCATTTTGTGAATAAATGGACCAACACAGTTTTGTTTTCGTGTGTGCAGGACAATGGGATTCTGTCCTTCACGTTAAAAAACATCCTGCAGCCGTGTATTGAAAAAAGATTTTGTCAGATGAATTGGAGTTTCCTGTGTAAAAATTTACTTTTTCATCTTCTGGAATGCTTGTTAGAGCTGGCACTGATGTAAGGCTCTGTGAGCCGAATTGCCTTATAATTTTATTGTTTTCATAGCTGCCTCTTTTCCAGATATCCCCAAGCCAGCTGTTGAACCTTGCCTCCGATATTTCTCTTCCAACATCCTGCTTGTTATGCGTGTTATGTATTTTTTACTTTGATTTGTGACGTAGCATTGGAAAGTGATTGTCTGATGCTGTTATGTGCAGCACTAACAGTTTCCACTCAGTGTTTCAACGTGAATATCCTGGAGTATAAGAAAATAACTGCAGATGCTGGTACAAATCGATTTATTCACAAAATGCTGGAGTAACTCAGCAGGTCAGGCAGCATCTCGGGAGAGAAGGAATGGGTGACGTTTCGGGTCGAGACCCTTATATCCTGGAGATCAGTGTTTGCCCTGTTAGAAATCAACATAAACAGGTTCCTTTGAAGACCTTTTGATTAAGGCCATAGGATGTTCTGTCCTGTTAAAAGCTTAAGTATGAGGTTGTTCTCCAGTTTGATTATCTTTAAAAATAAATGTACAGAACTATTTTGCAGCAGTCTACGTATTACAGAATAAAATATAGCTAGCGGAGGAACAAAATATTAATAATTTAGTAGAAAATTAAAATTGTAGCATATACCATAAGATATACAAAAGATGTATTTTCTTTCTCATCTTTTACCCCCATCTCCTTTCATCCAAAATGGTTCCCTTTCGGTATCAGATTTTCCTAATAGGGAAACTCAAATCTTCAAATAAACAGTCTAAACACAAATGCCTTGCAATTGGAGCATTTTTGTTGTTGTAATGTCAACAGGAGTGGTGGTGGAGGCAGATACAACAGTGGATTTTAGATGGGTACATGGGTATACAGGGGATGGAGGGATATGAATCATATGCAGGCAGATGAGATTAGTTTATCTTGGCATCATGTTCGTCACAGACAATGTGGGCCGAAGGGCCTGATCCTGTGCGATATTGTTCTATGTAACAAGTGTTTTGTAGGACTTCACCAGTCCAGTGAGCCTTTCTGAAGATAAAGCCCATCCTATACCCTAAAGTGCATTATGTTATCTCTCCCTTTCCATATGTGAGATCAGGAGAGTGAGACATCAGACAAAAGCTGCTGTGGAAAGATAATGATACCGCTAATATACAGCGTGTATTAGCTGGTGTACTGCACCTTGTCTAGGATTTAAGGTGCTCTGTGGACTTGGCCTGTTGATGGGCGAGGCATAAGGATGTCCCAGCTCTGAATTAGTGCATCTAAGGAGATGGCACAAAATGTTGGAGGGCTCAAGTTCTGGAATCTAGAATTTAATTTGCAAATGAATTAAGATGGTGTGAATTTGTACACATTCTCTTCCATATTATTGAATTCCAGTAAACAGGCCATTTCCTCAAAGGTTTTGGGGAGAAGAATAAAACCAAACGTAATAATCAGCTGATAAACTACTTTAAATCTTCGTGTTTTTTCATTATACAAATCATTCTTATGGCCAATGTACATAAAATAAGACGTGACAATTGCACATTTCAGAAACATACCAGCTAGCACTAGAATCTTTACATTGTATATAATCAAGTTCCTATTTTGTACAAAGTTTCCAAAAGATATCAACTTGGATCGGGGCAAAAATTGTACAAAATGTTCAAATTAATGTTAATGGCAATTGTTATCTGCTTTCCAACAGTGTTAGGATACACTGTTCTATACACTCGTACTGTGACATATCAATATTGCTTGGATTATATTAATGAAGACAATACAAGTAATTCCTTGTCCATTCCAATTATTCAAACGTTGAGTAATAGTTGCACAATGTTGTTGAGATTCTGCTTTGCAGTGAATGTGAATGCAGCCTGATACAACTTCCAAAGAAGAGTGAATGCTTGGGTAAGGAAACAGCAGAAACGGTTAACTGCAATGTTAAGAGGGAATTGGAAAGGTATTGGGTGAGAAAATGAATCGATGGCTTTAACTACTGGGCTGTGTAATTGGTTTTTGGAATTTGGAGTCTGCTAGATAGGAAGTGAAAAGGTCTAGTCTGGTCCATGTCAATGCAAAGGCAGTTGCCGTGTGTACAAAGATTGGCATCAATATTGGAGTACCTGGTATGCACCGACTGACAACGTGCTTTTAAATCCTTTCCTGACCTTCCCTTCCCATCCCCACACTCCCAGCCTCCCTATCTGAGTGTCTACTCCACCCGTATAAACACACTGCGATTTCTGTGCTCTTCCATATCTGGCACCATGCATATCCCTGAATTTAATTGCCTTACTGTTGCTGGCTGTGCTTTCCTTCCTCAACCTCTGTGCTCTTTAATTCCTAGTCTATGGCTGTCTCTCCACTACTCACCCTCATAAGATGCTCCCTTGAGAAATAAAAACTTCCTTTAAACCACACCTATTGTCATCTTTGCTGATATCTTCTGGTTTTGTTCAGCATCAGATTTTTGTTTGGTAGCCTGTAAAATGCCTTGACCATCTTCGTGCTGTGCTGCCTAAATGGATGTTTGAAAGGAATAGAGGGAGTGGGGATTATCAGCGTGTGCTTAGCAACGGTGTATACGTTTTGACCTGAGATGTAGTTGCTGAGCTCTCAGTTGCTTGAATTTTAAATGAAATTCTAAAACACTGCAAATGTTGAATATGTAACATGAGTTAAAGCAAAGGTTTTACCGGAGTGGTTTAACTAGCAACTCTAACCAACTCTAACCACGTCAGTGTTTTACATACTGGATATTCGGTTGTATTTTTCTAACATTTTCAACTTGCACTATATTGACCATAGATAGGTTCCTGGGTTTGGACGATTGAGACCAGAATTTTACGGACTCACTGTAAATGATTTCCCCCGCATTGGTCTAGAAAACCACAGTCAAGTTTCCTTTGAGATGCAAGGGGCTGAAGATGCTGGAATCTTGAGCAAAACACAAACTGCTGGAGTAACTCAGCGGGTCAGGCAGCGTCTCTGGAGGACACGGAGCGGCGAGGTTTCAGGTTGGAGCCCTGTTTCAGACTCTGAAGCGGGTTATGCAGAAGGGGCCCCGACTCAAATTCCATGTCCTCTAGAATTGCTGCCTGACCCGCTGATTACTCCGGCAGTTTGTCTCAAGTTTCCTCCTTGTTTTTGTCTCCTGCTGACTAGTGTGGGAATTACAGGCAGGAACCAGTGGCTGAAGGTAGACATGTCTTACAGTCACGATTAGATAACTCAGCAGATGGTTGATGGTACCAAGCAAGGGCAAAAAGAAAGAGGAAGAGAAAATGTTGAACGTTACAGCTGGTAAGGATATAATTTGGCTCCAGCTTACGCAGTACAGCAATTTGCAAAGCATATTAACCAAATGACAATGTTGAACAAGGTCACTGATAAAAGCTAAAGCAACATACTATCAAGAGGATGTCATGACAGCGTGATGTGCTTGTATGTGTTTTTCATGTTCGTCCTGTCAGAAAAATATCCATTGTTCCACCCACAACCTTCCCCTGCCTTCTGTTACCTAAACTATCTTTTATTCTCTCTTAAAAAATTCTGATGAAGGATTCCCAAACTTGAGGCATCAACTGTTTCTCTTTCCATGGGTGCTGCCTGATCTACTGTGTTTCCAGCAATTTTCTGCACAGATTATAAATGTGAACATGCCAGTTCTCATTGATAGTGGTTGATACCAAATCTATGCAGGGATAAGATAATTAATATGTGCACTTGGTAAATGACTGATGGTTTTCAGGATATACAGATGCTTTAATTTTCTCGGAGAGGACATGCCTCCTCATCTGAGTCGACCAGCATCCTGGAGAATATTCGCCCTCGTTCTACACTCCCAAAGCAGGAAAAGTGCTCCCTCAGCCTCCATCTTGACTGAGTGAAGCCAGTAAGTACTCTAGGGAGCATGCAATTATTACCGAGAACTGCACAGAAGCATAACTACTGCTAAACAACCTTTGACTGGATAGCACGCAAACAAATGTTTTTCACTGTAACTAAGAAGAACTGCAGATGCCGGTTTATACCAAAGATAAACGCTCAATGCTGGAGTAACTCAGTGGGTTAGGCAGCACCCCTGGAGAAAATGGATAGGTGACGTTTTGAGGTCGGGACTTTTCTTCAGACTTTCCACTGTACTGTGGTACACGTGACAATAATAATCTGAACTAAACATCTTTCGTAAAAGAGAGATAAGGATGTGAGAGGTCCTGCAAACTTAGGGAAAGACCAATTACTGTTGCCATGTAGTTGATTTTTTTCATATCTAGTGCAGGATTCAGGAGTGTTCATCCCGATCCTCACCAGCCCACAAATACTGGGGTCATGAGTTTGTGTCTCAGCACAGCAGCTGATAAATTAAATTCAAGTAATTAAATAAACCTGGGATTAAAAGATGAGTTTCATTAATAGTGACTAAAGTAATGAAATCCCCATCTGACTCACAAACATCAAATGCCCTCCAGGGAAGAGAATCTGCCACCTCTGTGACACCACACACACAGCAAAGTGACTGACTCGCATGCCTTCTGAATTGGCATTCGGGATGGGGATAGTAAATGCTTACTGAGTTGATGAAACTAACCATCCGTTAAGTAGATTTAAAAAAGAGGGATAATTTATATTGTAGATACAGGGTTAGGCAGTGTGTTTCCATTTGCTTGTCTCTATTATTCTACAAGCATCACTGTTTCGATTCCATTGAAAGCTATCAATGAGAATTGAAATGGAACAACAAATTCAATTAAACGCCATGGGAGCTGGAGTATGACATTTAACCCCTTGACCCTGTTTTAACATTCACTTAGCTCGTGGCTGATCAATACCATAATTCCATTTACCTGCCTCAGCTCCATAGCCCTGTTACCCTTACTTAGTGAAGATTGATGGATTGAGGTACTGCAAGATTTCACAGCCATGGCTTTTCAAGGGAAAAGTACCACATTACTGCTGCTGACATAACCATTTCAGTAGATTACGGCTGATAGATATTTGTGACCTGCAGGTAGGAAATACCTCTTAAATTAATTAAAATTTAATTAAGATGAAGGACAGGGGCATGGTGTTGATGGATGTGTTGCTGTTGATGTGTAGTTGAAGTTTTAGTTGCTAGTTTACAATCTGAAATGACAAATTCTACTGTTAGCAGCTTGTAGCCATGACTTGTATAATCGACTAGCACTATTGTACCAAGCCCAATGTGAATACACCAGTTTGCATTGGGAGAAGTTGATAATCTATACAGAGATAAGCTAATTAATATGTCATACAGCATGGAAATGGGTCCTCTGGCCCAACTCGCCCAGACCTGCCAAGCTTGTGAATGAATGCTCAAAAACCCCTTTTGTTAAAAGAAAAACAAAAAACTATAAAAAAGTTAGTAAAGTCAGAAATGGCAATCTAATGCTGATTGATACCAAACATGCAACCAAAAGCTTGAGAGTTCAAAATTACAAATTTAGTATCTGCTTATTTGTTGGCTGGTACAAAGGGAGGAGATAATACGATGAAAGTTGTCAGATTATTTTTGTTTTGTGGAAAGCAAAATGTTCTCATCATATTTTTTTCTGGGTAAAGTGATCTTAGATCTGGATAACTGCACTTCCCTTTTCCAATAATAAATATATTGTAGTTTCTTAGAAGCAGATGCTTTGTTATTTTTGAAGTTAACAAGTAATCGCCTTGTGTTGTGCTGCATGCTGACATCAGTTCATCGGCTTTACAAACTGTGATCACTTTGGTTAGGGTGAGGAGCTTTTCACACTAGTGGTTACGGAGTAACCACGTGTCTCCTTTAGTTCAGTTTAGAGATACAGTACGGAAACAGGCCCTTTGGCCCATTGTGTCCACACCGACCATTGACCACCCATTCACACTGGTTCCATGTTGTCCCACTTTCTTGTCCACTACCTACACACTAGGGACAATTTTACATAGATCAATTAACCTACAAACTCGCTCATCTTGTGAGAGGAAATTGGAGCAAATCCATGGTCACAGGGAGAATGTGCAAATTCTACACAGACAGTCTCCTGCACCTATTGTCTATTGCCTATTGACAGCACCCAAGGTCAGGATCAAACCTGGGTCCTAGGTGCTCAGAGGCACCTCCTCTTGCATTCTTTTGTATATTTGCCACTTTGTGTTGCATTTGTATATTATTTGAATTGTTCCCTCAGAATCAGCAGCCTGCTAAAACGCAAACCTCATATTTGATTCGCAACAACAAAGAAAGAGGTCAATTGGCCCATTGGATCCAGTCTGGTTCCTGTGGAGAAATCCCATTTCACCATCTTATTTCCCTCCTATTTCCTTGCAATGTATTTTCTTGCACACAAGCCCATCAGTTCTGCTTGGATGCTTTTTGCAATTAACCCGCACTGATGAGCAATTTACAATGGAGATGCAAGAGACCGCAGATGATGGAATTTGGAGCCAAAAACAAACTGCTTGAGGATCTCGGCAGGTCGAGCAGCATCTGTGAAGGCAGAAGGACGGTCGACGTTTCGGGTTGAGATCCTGCATCAGGACTTTACATTGGCCAATAAACCCACCAGCACATCTTTGGGATTTGAGGAAACTGGAGCACCTGGAGGAACCTCGCATAGATGAAGAAAATGCAATCTTCACACAGACAGCACTTGAGGCCAGGATAGAATCTTGGTCCCTAAGACAATGAGGCAGCAGAATAAATGTGCCAAAACTGTACCACCTTGTTCAATCTTCCATGGGTAAGTGTATGTATTGATGGATAATTAATTACTGTTCCAATAATTTTTATAATTTGTGTTATTTTTTAATACTGATTTATTTAACATCTCGATTTCGCATTTTCCAATGATGATTTGTGTGATTTGGAACATAGTAGATTCCTCCCTGTCTTAACTGCACTAACAGATGGTTTGTCACAGGATTAAAAAGGTTTTGTTTGTGAGAGTGCCATGTTGTAATTTATCATAAAGTGCTGGAGTAGCTGAGCGGGTCAGGCATCATCTCTGGCGAACACTGATGGGTGATGTTTCTGGTGTCTTTTTTTGGGGGGTAAACCAGCATCTGCAGTTCCTTGTGTCAATGTTTTGTGATTCATTATGTTTTTAAATTTTCTTATTATATACTTGCCATTTTTCTGTTCCTTCCAACATTGACTTATTTCCATTGTTCATGGATAAGGGTGTCCATTGTCAGCGAGACTGGGTGGCAAGGCACTGGATGGCACCATGGTGCAGCTAGTGGAGCCACTGCCTTGCAGCTGCGGAGACCAGTTCGCAGGCGCTGTCTGTGTGGAGTTTGCATGTTCTCCCGACGACAACATGGATTTCCTTCAGGTTTGCTCTGGTTTCCACCCAAGTCCCAAGAACTTGTGGATTGGTAGGTTAATTGGCCACGACACATTGGTTGTACTGTGTAGGTGAGTGGTAGAGGGGGAATTTGATGGGAGTGTGGTAAGATTAAAATGGGGTTGATGTAGGATTAGTTTAAATGGGTGGTTAATGGTCCATGGACGCTGGGCTGAAGAACCTGTTTCCAAGCTGTATTTCTCTCTAACGCTCGATGTAAGGAATTGAGCAAATGTCTTCAAAAGTGGGATGTAGATATCAGTTGAACAGGCATGGCAATGAGCTATGAACATAAGCATTTTAGCTTTAACGGTAACAGCTTTCTTCCTCAACACTTACCTCCAACAAGATGTTGGACCAAATGATACAGGATAAAATTCATTTAGTTCTTGTTCACACTGCAACAGCTTTCCTGCAAAGTCATTAACCACGGAATCATCTTATTCGTTCTGAAAACAGATGCTCTATTCGCTCGAGGGTTGAATCATTGTTATCAATATTAGCAGCCATCTGACAAAATCCCTATCTCCATTAATTCACCAAACACATTGTTTAGTTTGGGAAAGTTAATGCTGTTACCAGAATTTTACAAAATGTGATCTTGTTACTAATTTCACCCATTAGCCATTTGCAACTTATCTCCAACATTGGGATAAGACAGTTTTGTTATGACACTCCACATACCAAATTTTACTCTCAGACACATAATTCCAAAACTTTCCACAGCAAGTCTTTTTGGGATTGTAGCATATACATTCTGACCATTTGTAATTGGGCTGATTGGTTCTGGAGACTGAATACCTCTAATTCTGTTACATTATTTGGGATTTTGACCAGTATGTTAGGATTTGACCAGTATGTCAGTTCATTCTGTAATTCCATGTACCTTTCTTCCCCCAAAAAATCTAAAGCACTCTGGTAACCAGTCTTCTATTTTGCAGATGTGCTCCTCACCTGACTGTGATCTCACCTGTTCATGTGCATTCCATTGCTGGTTTGGATCCAATACTGGTCAAGCTCGAATCCCCTCTGGTACTTTGTACGTGGTTATTTTCGATAGGTAGACTGGTTAATAACATTGAATGGAAAGGGAAGATGCCCAAGCTTATTCCTGCCCACACAAGTGCTGTTGCTGAATTGGAACCCAGGGTGAGTTTCATCCACCTCCTGTTTAGTTTAGTTTAGAGATACAGCATGGAAAAAGCCCTTTCAACCCACCACAATGACCATCGATCACCCGTTCACACATGGTCTAAGCCATCCCATTTTCGTATCCACTTTATACATTAGGGGCAATTTATAGAGGCCAACTAACCTACAAACCCGCTCATCTTAGGGATGTGGGAGGAAACTCGAGCACCCAGATAAAACCCATGCAGTCATAAGGGGAACATGCAAGCTCCACACAGCACCCAAGATCAGGATTGAACCCGAGTATCTGGCGTTGTAAGCCAGCAGCTCTACCAGCTGTGCCGTCCCTGCTGGTTTAGGAGTGCGGAGAGTTTAGCAGCATTCTTTACCCCCCTAATTACAATCAGTTAATCCAACAATAGCACGGTTGTGAAACTTTAATTTGCCCACTTTTATTAGATACTGCAGCACATTAGAGGACAAGCAGTCCAGGGAACTGGATTAATGATTTCAAATCCCACCAAAGCCATTTTGGGATTCTTATGTATTAAAAAAATAATCTCAACAAAATGCAAAGGTAGCCTTAAAACTACCAGATTGCTGTAAAAATCCAAATTTACTTGTATCCTTCAGAGAACGAAATTTGTCAACTTTGCCCCTCCTCAAGGGGAGTTGGGAATGACCATTATGCCAATGAGATTGAGGGCGTGCAGCGTAGGTTTACTAGGTTAATTCCCGGAATGGCGGGACTGTCATATGTTGGAAGACTGGAGCGACTAGGTTTGTATACACTAGAATTTAGAAGGATGAGAGGGGATCTTATCGAAACGTATAAAATTATTAAGGGGTTGGACATGTTAGAGGCAGGAAACATGTTCCCAATGTTGGGGGAGTCCAGAACCAGGGGCCACAGTTTAAGAATAAGGGGTAGGCCATTTAGAACAGAGATGATGAAAAACTATTTTAGTCAAAGAGTTGTGAATCTGTGGAATTCTCTGCCTCAGAGGGCAGTGGAGGCCAATTCTCTGAATACATTCAAGAGAGAGCTAGATAGAGCTCTTAAGGATAGCGGAGTCAGGGGGTATGGGGAGAAGGCAGGAATGGGGTATTGATTGAGAATGATCAGCCATGATCACATTGAATGGCGGTGCTGGCTCGAAGGGCCGAATGGCCTTCTGCACCTATTTTCTATTGTGTATTGACTGCACATCCTGTGAATGAAGATGTTCTCATGATTTAATAACATCCATTTCCAAAGGAAGTCCAATCTAAGTTTGGATGTCCAGAGCAGCACTATGGCGTTACCTTCCCGCACCGGAGACCCGGGTTTGATCCTGACTACGGGTGCTCTCTGTACGGAGTTTGTAGGTTCTCCCTGTGACAGCGTGGGTTTCCGTCGAGTACTCCAAAGAAGTACAGGTTTGTATGTTAATTGGCTTCTGTAAATATTGTCCCGAGTGTGTAGGATAGTCCTAGTGTACGGGTGATCGGCGAGGTGAGGTTGATAATTTTGTGTTTTCTTTCATGCCAGAGGAGATACTTGAGGTGGGTACTATCACAATGTTTAAAAAACAATTGGACAGGTGCATGGATAGGATAGGTTTAGAGGGATATGGGCTGAATGCAGGCAGGTGGCTCTAGTGTAAATGGGGCATGTTGGTTGGCATGGGTAAGTTAAACTGAAGGGCCTGATTCCTTGCTGCATGTCTAAAGTCCAACCCAAGTTGTGAATGGTTACAAGGGAGTCCAGAAGGTAAGATGGTCTCTAATTGAATGGGAAATTCTGAAGGAACGTCTTCACCCAAAGAATGAACAGAAACGGGAGAAAGTAATCAAAAACCAGGGGTGAGATAAATGGAGCAAGAGGACTCGTTCAGAGCATAAACACTCTAGGGAAATTACTTCTCTAAGCACCATGCAATAAATTAAGGTATATAAAATGAATTTTACTGCCCCCTATAAATCTAAATTGTAACAGTAGAAGGCTATTCAATCTATTAAACAAACCCCCGCTAGCTCTCTGAAGCTCCCTTTCATCCCATTTTTCATACATCTTTTGTTTCCAAGTTTGTATCCATTTTTTAAAAAACTAAAGACTTTTGTGAATTCCAGCAGAATGGTCCATGCAAGAATATGACTTTTTTTTAATTAAAAAAAACTAAAGTCTCTGCTCGTTGTTTTGCTGAAAGCCTCAAACAACTGCCTGTATCTTGTAAAGTATGATTTTTCATAAGTGAGTATGTAGGTTTAGTTTAGAGATGCAGTGCGAAAACAGGCCCTTTGGCCCACTGAGTCTGCGCCGACCAACGATCCCTGTACACTAACACTATCCTACACACTAGGGATAATTTACACTTTTTACCAAAGCCAATTACCCAACAAATCTGTACGTTTTTGGAGTGTGGGAGGAAACTGGAGCATCCGGGGAAAACCCATGCAGTCATGGGGAAAATGTACAAACTCCGTACAGACAGCACCCATAGTCACAATCGAACCCGGGTCTCTGGTTATGTAAGGCAACAACTCTACCGCTGCACCACCGTGCCACCCCAAGGTTCATTGAAGACGTATATCATGTTGACGCCAGAATGCATCTCGGGTACAATGAGGTTTATGCTGTCAGTCCAGTCTGCTACAAGGACCATGCAAACAGGTACACGGCTTGCGTCTCTACTACACATTGAGTATAACATAGTGGAGAAAGAGTTACAAGTTGAGCCTGAAGATGTAAGGGAATCTGTTATTTTCTGATCAATATCCCCTTCCAAATGGAGATATGAAAGAATGCTTATTTCCCAAATTATGAATCTACAATTGGGTGATGCAGCTGTTAAATTGGATTGGGCACTTCCTCTCTTGATTAAAGTGCTGTCATTGGAAAGCTTGAATGTGGAGCTGGATTCAGCCTGCTCGGCCTAACTGATGTGTACTTGGCACAGAGGCTCACTGTAGCCTGCGTCATAACAGCACGACTTCTCAGAGTTAAAAAATTAAAGCCTTGTAAATTGAATTGCAGTTAATAACATTTTCTAAAGTTCATTTGCAAATTGGCTTTGGATCATGACTAAGCAATGAGGGGTTATTCTATCCAATGTCTGGCTGGTTTAGAATTGGTACACTTTAACTGCAAATAGGTAAGGTTGCTTCACTAAGCACCCTCGATATAGTCCACTATCTGGTGACTATAATTGGACAATGGATGGAGGAGGTTTACATTTGGCTTTGATTTTACAAAGATACGTTTGTATAGGTTTACAATCATTTTGTTACTATGACCCCCATCTGAACACTGACATTTTTTTGTGAAGTAGGCAACACATAACAAGTAGGGTCATGAACCATCTATGTCATCTCTGATTGGGTCCCAACAACAAGGTTGGGAACCACTATTCTAGTTTCTGCCTAGATTACCTTCTCCTGTTTCATTTTTCCCAAACACCACAAATATTGTGAAGAAATTGAGGTGAGGTTGATAATTTTGTTTTCTTTCATGCCGGAGGAGGAGTTGAGACGGGTACCATCACAATATTTAAAAAACATTTGGACATGTACATGGATAGGATAGGTTTAGAGGGATATGGGCCTAACGCAGGCAGGTGGCACTAGTGTAAATGGGACATGTTAGTCGGCATGGGCAAGTTAAGCTGATGGGCCTGTTTCCATGCTGTACGACTCTGTCCTAAATTGTATTCGGATTGTCCTGAGCACATTGTGGCATTGACACACATTACCATTCAAGTGGAATGTCAAGTTCATGAATTTCAAAGAGTATTTAGCAAAATGCAATAACATCCATGTCTCGCTTGATACAAGTACTTAAAGTCCTCAACCAATTGGGCATTACGGGGCTGGCAAAGAAGAGGGCCATTCAATCCGCAAGCGAAGCCGCAGAGAAAGTCACCAGATGGCTTTGGATTAAGAGGGCTGATCCGTGGGCAGTTGCTGCTGGGACGCAAGTCGGGGCCTGATCAACCCCGGCTGGGTCGCCTGGGCGAGGGTGTCTGATGTTGTGAGACCCGAAACACCCGATGACCCCAGGTCACATCACTGAGGATGTGTCCCAGTGCATCCAAAAGATGTATCTTGCACAAAGAAGTTCCCTAAAATATTAACATTACAATTAAACTACAATGTTAATTCAAATTTTAAGGCAGAGGTAGACAGATTCTTGATTAGTACAGGTGCCAGAAGTTGTGGGGAGAAGGCAGGAGAATGGGGTTAGGAGGGAGAGATAAATCAGCCATGATTGAATGGCGGTGTAGACTTGATGGGCCAAATGGCCTAATTCTACTCCCATTCCCTTTGACCTTAAATGTGGAAGGTCTGGAATTTGGCAAGATACAGTTTAGAGAGTGGCAGTGAGTTCCTGAGGATAAAATGTTTAACCACAGGTGGATGCTTTTATTAGTCTTGATGTACATGTGAAAAAGAACTATATATCAAAAAAAAAATGCAGATGCTGGTTAAAATCGAAGGTAGACACAAAATGCTGGAGTAACTCAGCGGGTCAGACAGCATCTCGGGGGAGAAAGAATGGGTGACGTTTCAGAAGAAGGGTCTCGACCCAAAACGTCACCCATTCCTTCTCTCCCAAGATGCTGCCTGACCCACTGAGTTACTCCAGCATTTTGTGTCTACCTGTGAAAAAGAACTGTTGTATTTTACCCGAACCATTTCACCTACATTGGCCACACAGTGGCTGGGTTTGGGGAAGGTAGAGAGGAGATAGGTTAGATCTCTGCACGATGCATGGAAGAGGTGCACCAAAGTCTGTATTCCCTGACATTGACTGCTTTGGATGTGTACTGTGTTCATTTGGTACTGATTAACGTTGCATTTGAGCTGAAGTCAAGCTGAGACCGATTTTAATTAGGGCCTCTTTTTATTGTACAGTTTCCTTGTAAATCAAAGGGAATCTGGAGGGAAAAGCTTGATGGAAAGGGAGCAAAATCCAAATGAGTAGGAATCCATGTTCAGAACCTGTTTGCAGGCTTAATTTATTTTAAAGTGTTTAAACTGCAATTTCTTAATTAAGCACATTAGAATTTAAACTGAAGTTTACAACCCCTCAGAGGTGAAAATAACCTCTCAGAGACTCTTATGTTTTGACAAATATAAATTCTTATGATTAAACAGAATTATTTAGCAGGTGGAGGAATGAAGTTGTTCCAATTTTTTCAAAGAATCTGATCTAGTATAAACTCGGACCTGGGTCATATTTAGGGAATGCTTAGCTGATAAATTGAAGCTATGTTTCACCTGGGCTATCCATTTCACTGCTAACTGTGTTTAAGAAGCATTGGCATAATTACGTGTAGGAAGGAATTGCAGATGCTGGTTATTACTGGAGATAAACACAATTTAGAGTGGGCACCTGATGGGTTTTGAATCTTACAGTGTAGGCTGAAGGGTCTAATTTGATGTATTATGATGCTATGACTCCAAGTGATCTTGAAGCTGTGTCCTCTGACTACCAAGACAACTCACAGATGGAAGATGTGTAGGAAGGAACTGCAGATGTTAGTTTAAACCAAAAATAAACACAACATGCTGGAGTAACACATCGGGTCAGGCAGCATCTCTGGAGGAAAGGAATAGCTGGTGCTTCCAGCCGGAACCTTTCTCTAGACTCCAGACCTCAGACCGTGAGTCTGAGGAAGGGTTCCCACCCGAAACGCCACCTATTCCTTTTCTCCAGATATGCTGCCTGACCCACTGAGTTACTCCAGCATGTTGTGTCTATCTTTGGCATAATTATGGTTCTGTTTACCATTTGTTGGAGAGTTTCCGCATATGGGCAGTTATTTGTGGAAATGCTGGTTTTGTCTCTGCAGGCTGGCCAGGTCACGAGTCACATACATCAGCTGCAGAAGGTTTATTTTCCTTTAGAATATAAATTTGACCTGCGTGGGATTTCTCTGGTTTACTCGCACACTCCAAAGACGTGCAGGTTTGTTACTCATTGGCTTGGTAAAATTTGTAAATTGTCCCTAGTGTGTGCAGGATAGTGTTAGTGTAAGGGGATCGCTGGTCGGCACGGACTCGGTGGGTCGAAAGGCCTGTTTTTGCGCTGTATCTCTACACTAAACAGAATCCTGTCCCGTTATTTGTTTTTTTTCGTAAATATAAGATCATATTTCTTTGATTAAATACAGAAATTTCCTTGACATCCCTGATAATTAATATTGCCTTGCTTTTGCCAATGTCCAGGCATTAACATTCCTGTATTTAGCCAAACATTCTTCAGTGCTCGTTGATTTTATTCTTTTCCACTCTCCTGTCATATCACTTTGTCACCACTTGTATATTTGCCTTGTGCTCCCTTTCCTACCATCGTGCTCCCCCCCCCCCCCCCCCCCCCCCATCTAGCTCTCTGTCACTCTCTGTCAGTTGATGGGTTAGATTGGCTCTGCCCTCTTGGTGTGTCTGTGCCAGACACTTCTTGTAACCTGAAGTGCTGGATTAACTCAGTCGGTCAGGCAGCATCTGTGGAGAAGTGATGGACAGGTGATGTTTCGGGTTGGGACTCTTCACCCTGTTATTGTCCTGCCTTTCTCGTTTCCTCTTCACTCTTACTGTCCTGCCTTCTCTGTAAATCCTTCTCACATTTTTCCTCGCTTTCTATTGCTAATCACAGCCTAATACATTTTGCATGCCTCCTGTGCCATGTCACATTTGGTAACGTTGCCTGGAGCTTGTCTTGGGTAGCAATCACTCTGTGGGTGATATTCTGAGAAGGCAGTACAAGGTTGCTACCATGAATTAAGTAATATCTTCTAACTCCAAACCTTCTGAGATTTGCTGTACTGGGGCCTCCAATCATGAAAGCGTTGAAAGTTATCTGTTTTTTTTCCAATTATCCTTGACTTGTGTGCTTCATTAATGTGTGGCTGTTTCTATTGAACATGTTATGAGTACAATTGCACAAAAAAATCTTCATGAATGCTAATGCCAGAAAATTCAGATACTGAAAATGAGGTGAGCATCTTCAGGGATCAAATTAGCTGGACCGGTGAACAGATGGTGGTGTTATCTTTGCTTTGATCCTTCAATTGCATTGCATTTAAAAGAAAGAAATGGATGAAATGATGTTGTCAACTTTTACTGTTACCAGTTTGATATGTGGTTAAAACTGTAGCAAGTTACCAATTGATTGCTGCTGAATCAGTCTAATGTGTTAATGGAAAAAATGGGTCGACTGGGCTCGTATTCACCAGAATTTAGAAGGATGAGAGGAGATCTTATAGAAACATATAATTCTTAAAGGATTGGACAGGCTAGATGCAGGAAAATTGTTTCCAATGTTGTGGGAATCCAGAACCAGGGGTCACAGTTTAAGAAAAAGGGGTAGGCCATTTAGGACTGAGACGAGGAAAAAAAATTTCACCCAGAGAGTTGTGAATCTGTGAAAATCTCTGCCACAGAAGGCAGTGGATGCCAATTCACTGGATGCATTCAAGAGAGAGTTAGATTTAGCTCTTGGGGCTAAAGGAATCAATGGGGAAAAAGCAGGAACGGGCTACTGATTTTAGATGATCAGCCATGATCATATTGAATAGCGGTGCTGGCTATTTTTCTATGTTTTTTGTATACCAATTTCAATTCTTTCCCAGTTTATCAGGGCGCTCGTTTCAGAGCGTGTAGTGTCCATGTTTACATTCTACTCCAGAGACGAGCGCAATAATCTTGACTGTTGGATTCTGGAGTTGCTGTTAAATCGAGACCTTGTTATTTTGAACAGATCCCATGGCATTATTTTGAAATTTAGTGAGGGAAATGAGCCCATTGTTAATCCTCCAATCTAGATTAACAAAATGATACAGATTAGCTGATCGTAATCATATTGAGTGCGGGGATTTGCTGTGTGCAAGTTGGTCTTGTGGTGTTCCCCAGTGTGTACGCCTAATGAAGTACATAGGATGAGTGTGATGAGTGTTGATCCATCTATAGGTGAAGTCTTCCTCAACAAAGATAATAGATAGCTGGTAAAATATGGTATCTATGGATGCAAGGCTGATGTTGGTAGCAAATACTTCAATGTTAGCTTGCTGGTTTCTATTTGAAACATTGCTATTAAATTGGTCTCGGATTACAGGAGAGACCACAAGAAGTTATTCCTGGGTAACAGTTGACCTCTCATATTTGGAACAGCTGAGCTGAAAGTGGAGCCTCCTTCAATGATTCACGATGAAAATACTGTGCAGGCCCTGAGGCCTGAGTGCTGCGGTCTTGTTTTGCCTGATTTCATTTTGGAATAACTAAATGGAGTGCAGGGTGGGGTAAAATCTGCCATGCTTGCTATGTTGTGCTCACTGTGGGAGAAAGTGTGCCCTTGTGTAAATATGGAGGGAGGCACTTTAGACATACAGCGCGGAAACAGGCCCTGGTCACGGAGAGAATGCAGAAAAAACTCTGTGCAGACAGCACTCATAGGTAGGATAGAGCCTGGGTCTCTGGCGCTGTAAGGCAGCAACTTTACCGCTGTGCCACCGTGCCGCCCTAAAGTGCTCACACCAACTCTCAACTTTCAGCATGGCTGTTCCAAAACTGAGAGGCCAACTGTTATCCACAAGTAGTCTCTTTGGTAATCCGAGAGCATTTTAATAACAAGGCTTCAAATATAAACTCGCGAGCTAACACTGTCAGGCTCAGCTGTATGAAATCCAGGATCAGATTACCTGTTGACATTTATTATCTGGGTTTGGCCTGAATAGTTATTTTTCCAGACCACATACTAAGGATGGCCAGCGTTCACTAATATGTACTGCAGCACAGGGTTGTGGTATTCGTGAGAAAGTAAGAGGCCCTCAATGATCATTGTAAGTGTACAATGGTCCATCTCTGTCCAGAAAATGATGACGCTAAGTAAAATGCAAATTAAATATGCAATACTGTAATGTACATTTATCAATATTTACACACAAATGTATACATCACATTTCCACAGTTAAAATGTTGATGCTATCCTTACGTTAATGTAAAAGTGCAGGTAGTATAAAACCATATTGCACTCTTTGTAGGAAAAAAGTGGCCACACTAAGGCTACACATGCCGGAGATCAATGGTAATTTAACAATCATCTCTATTGCTCATGTACTTTCCATTTAGTCCAGTAGATCATAGGATTGGTTGTGATCCAAGATGAGGAATTAAACAGATACAAAATATTTCTGTGGCTTATATTTACAGGGGGTTTTTTGGGAGATATCTCGGTGAATTTTGTCATTTAAACTCGATGTTGCAAGTGCAGAAGAGTTGGCGTACCTGTTGAGTTGCCTGACTCTCAAACGTCAATGTTGACCCGTGGGTATTTGGTCACGGGATCTAATGATCTGACTAATTGAAAGTGTGATGTACAGCTGGGAAGGTACCTTGTTTACGCTACCGTAAGCTTCAGACCAGCCGCGCAGTTTTCAGCTTCATTGTTTTATACACCCGCCCTTCCAGCTCAGCACTGCGAACCGCTACGTATTTGAAAAAGAAATGGAGAAAGAAAAGTTTTCTTCCATCTTGAAAGTGTTCTTCCACCGTCACTTCAGCAGCGATATGTCGTCTGCAAAGTCATCGTGCTCGCGGCGCAGGCAACGGAAACAGCGCCACTGAAAGACCATCAGGCACAAGGGCAGCATGAAGAGGGCGCAGATGGCCGCCATCACGTACGCTATCGTCATCAGCGTGGACTCGTCTGTCTGCGGGATGTTGTAGCCGCAGTCCGCCATGTTTGTACTGAAGAAGGGCCCCTCCACCGTGGCTGAACGGAACTCATCGTGCACTGGAAGCAGAGGTGAGGAGAAGGGTTAGTCTCTGTGCTGGAGGTTTGTCCTGTGTAAACCTTTGTTGGTTATTCTACCATTTTATGTAGCGCTGCTTGTCACATTTCTGCATAGGTTCCATCCTCCCCAGCTCTGTACTCTGCAGTCCCATGACATTCATAAGCATCTGTACTCGCAATATAAACTCTGACCACTGGATTACATGTCTATTTAATCACTCTACCACTGGCGCAGTGGTAGAGCTGCTGCCTTACAGCGTCAGAGACCTGGGTTCGATCCTGACTACGGGTGCTGTCTGTACGGAGATCGTACATTCTCCCTGTGACTTGTGTGAGTTTTCTCCGGGTGCTCCGGTTTCCTCCCATACTCCAAAGACGTGCAGGCTTGTAGGTTAATTGGCTTGGTTGTCCCTACTCTGTTAGGACAGTGTAAGTGCACGGGGGTCACTGGTCGGCAGGCCGAAGGATCTGTTTCCGCGCTGTATCTCAAGACTAAACTACACTGGTGTCCATGTCTTCTGCGACCTGCTTTACTCTCACAGCTGGCAAAAGCCTGCATTCAGCTTTTACCACCAGTCAACGCTGATGTGCATTTTATTATTCTTTAAATATCACTGCCATTTAGTGTTGTTGCCCTTTAGCAGCAAAAAAATAACATTGAAATGTTATAATTAAATGGAAAGTATAATTAAAATATTAAAACAAAAGCATAAATAACTGTTATGGAAAGGAACTTGCTTCCTTGGCCTTCCAATCATTGGGATCTCTGATCCTATACCAGGATTGGACTTGAGGAATTTCAACAAGGTAAATGACTGAACACCAGTTGATTCATTCAAGACAGCCATAGTTTAGCTTAGTTTATTATTATAATTGCACATATAGGTACATTGGAAAGCTTTTTTTTGCATGCTATCCAGTCAGTGAAAACATTGTAAATGATTACAATCAAGCTATCCAGGATAAATGGTAATGCATTTAATGCAAGATAAATTCTGGTAAAATCTGATTAAAGATAGTTTGAAGATCTCCAATGAGGTAGATGGGAAGTAAGGACCGCTCCCTAGTTGGTGATAGGATGGTTCAGTTGCCTGATAACAGCTGGGAAGAAACTGTTCCTGAATCTGGAGGTATGTGCTTTCAAACTTCTTTACCTCTTGCCCGATAGGGGAGGGGAGAGAGGGAGTGACCGAGTCCTTGATTATGCCAGTGGCTTTGCCGAGTCAGTGTGAAGTGTCGATGGAGTCAATGGAAGTTATTCAATGAGAGACAGGCCCTTGGAATCAGATACAAACCACATTGCCCCCAGAGTGTAGGTGGGAGGGAGGAGAACAAGATGAGGTCAATGTAAACGAGTGTGTAATGGTTTCAGAAGGCAAAGGGGCTGTTCCCTGCTGTGTGACTATGAGTCACTGCAGTGAGACTGAACCCAACAAAGCTATTATAATGCAGCATGTTGACTTTGTAGCAAGCAGCAAAAGCTTTTCACTGTACCTCAGTATACTGTACGTGACAATAAACTAAACTCAAATATGCACATCCCAGCACTATCTTCTATTAAAAGAAACATTGGCCAAATAACCATTGTTTCTATACATGCTGCTTCGCTATTTTTCCAAGGGCGTCCTATTGCTAAGCCTGACTATCCCAATGTAGAAACAATAAACTGCAGATGCTGATTAATACACAAAAGGAAGAAGGGTCTCGACCCGAAACGTCACCCATTCCTTCTCTCCCGAGATGCTGCCTGACCTGCTGAGTTACTCCAGCATTTTGTGAATAAAAACCTTCGATTTGTACCAGCATCTGCAGTTATTTTCTTATAATACACAAAAGGACAATAGGTGTTGGATTGCTCCAGCACGTTGTGTCCTTCTGGTCATCCCCTTTCCTGATGCAGGAGAAACTAGGTATGGAAAACCCTGGGTAATTCTAAGACCAGAGATGATTAATAGCCCTTCAAGCCAGCTCATAATTGCCTAACAGTTCACTCTTTGGGATTAGTTGGTGTTGACCATTTCTCTTTGTCCTCCTTCCCCTGCTCCCGTCATTCCTTAGATCCCACATCCAGGCATCTCACCCGACTGAGGCTGATGATTTATGTACTTTGAGTAAAGTTCACTCTTGCCCGCTTCCTAACCTTGTCATAAAAGCATAAATGGTCTGCCATTATCTGGATGAGTCATGCTATATAATCAGCTATTTTAAACCCAGAAATGCTTTGTGAATGCTTTGTAAATGCTTTGCTCATTAATTAGCAGAGTATGTGAAGTAATGTAAAATTTAATCTTCGACTTTCTTGAGTATCTACAGAGCACTGTAAGGAAGTGAAGACATATTACATGGAAAAAACAAACTGCTGGAGGATCTTGGCAGTCAAACACCACCTGCGGAGGCAGAGCGAAGGTCGCCATTTTGACCATCGGAACTGAGTGCGGTGGAGATTTAACCAACATAAGAGGTGAGGGAGAAGGAGTAGGTGGAACCGGGTGAGGAGGGGTTGATGAGGCAGCTGAGGGGAGAGGGGAGCGGATGGTGACGGAGATTGGAAGGTGATATATGGAACAAGATATGGAAGGGATGATACGCAGATGGAACCAGTTTGGGGGAGGAAGATCCAGTGGATCAGGTTCATAAGTCATCAGCCCATCAGGTCTACTCTGCCATACATTCATAACAAGCATCCAGAGTAGCTGGTAGATGCTGATACAATTACACCATTTAAGAGTGACTTGGATAGGGAAGGTGTAGGGGAATGTGGGCCTAATGCAGGTAAATGGGATTTGTGTGGATTGGCCTCATGGTCTCCATGGACAAGGTGGGCTGAAATGACCCGCATGTTGTACAATTCTAAGATTTGTACCACTTTTATGTAGTTATAACGTGAGTATAGAACAGGCTTCAAACCTTTGTGAAACAAGGAAATACAGATATTGATTTACAAATAAGACACAATGTCTTTGAGAAACTCAGCGGTTTTCAGACAGCATCCCTGGAGAACATGGATGTTGTCTATCTTAGGTCTCACCTATCCATGTTCCTCAAGGATACTGCCTGGCTCACTGAGTTACTCCAGTACTTTGTGTCCAAACATCTCCCTTTCTGATTCCAGGGAAATAGTAGATATTGTTCTCTCCCTCTGCTAGTTCTTTAGTTTAATAGATTATTTTTTATTTGAATTTACCAACTATCATCTAATGTGCGAGTTAAAGATGCAAATGATATAGGCTTCACTTCCAGGGATTAAAGTTTGGAAGCATGCACCATTACACAAGAGTGACAATAATACAGTTTACAGATGTGACCATGATGCAATTATTGCTGTTGGATAAACGTCCAGGCAGCTAGTTGTCCCTGAGGCCGTCCCTGTTCAATTTGTTTTTGATTTCTGTACGCTCAGTTAAATGTCGACCAGGGGCTCAGATCGCAGTGCATCTGTACTCCTGTTTCCCCGTCATTCCCTACTGAGTGCCTTGTGGAAAGGGGAGGGCGAAGAATGCACTAAAGTAGAGAAGGTCTACTTTTGACCTACTGCAGAAAGGCACTTGAATTCCTTTACTTTAATGCCTGCAATTCCCTATTTTGAAGATTTTGCAGACTATCAGGTACTTGAAGATACAGTTCAACAGTCTCTGCCAGTGGCTTTTGGCAGAACTGTAAAAGTCCAAAAGTGTTTTAGTCACAATCTGCCCTCTGAGGCTGTCTTGCTGAACGGAAACTCCACAACACTTCAGCTGCAGAGGCAACTCACCTTGCCCTCGGTAAGGAAAAGACCCGTATGCGACAGGGCAGGCAATGGGATCAGTGAGTCTATACCTTTCCGATCACTTTACACAACTAAGTATCTTTTAAATGCCTCTGAGTGGAAAAAGTTGCCCCTCGGGTTCCTATTACAAGGCAGACTCAGGCTGCCAATGATTCAACAACCAGCACCCATCACAAGTTACTTCAACTTCTCCTACTTTGGCCGAGTCCATTCCTTTTTGAGGTATTTTTGAGTTGAGGTAGTTTAATGCCTGCACTGGAAACCAGGTTGAGATGCCCAGTGTGTTGTATTGAGGAGCAGGACCATGGGCTGGTGCAATGCTTTGCAACCACACAACATGGCAGCCACAGGCTGATCTTCACCCTGCAGTGGTGAGGAGGACCTGTTGGGGAAGGGCAGTCTTTTTTCCAGAACAATGGGAAGAAAGTGATAGAGGTCCAGTTGAGCGTTCTGCTGAGTTGCAGAATAAACTAGTTTTATGAGTGGCGCAGCGGTAGAGTTGCTGCCTTAGTGCCAGAGACCCTGGTTCGATCCTGACTACAGGTACTGTCTGTATGGATTATGTACATTCTCCCCGTGACCTGCATGGGTTTACTCCGGGAGCTTTGGTTTCCTCCCACACTCCAAAGAGGTACATGTTTGTAGGCTAATTGGCTTGGTAAAATTGTAAATCGTCCCTAGTGTGCGCTGTTTAGTGTTAGTGTGCAGGGATCGCTGGTCGGCGCGGACTCGGTGGGCCGAAGGGCCTGTAAAAGTCCAAAAGTGTTTTAGCCACAATCTGCCCTCTGAGGCTGTCTTGCTGAACACTTCAGCTGCAGAGGCAACTCACCTTGCCCTCGGTAAGGAAAAGACCCGTATGTGACAGGGCAGGTAATGGGATCAGTGAGTCTGATCTGTAACCTTCAAAACAAAAGCAAGAATAGGCCATTTGGCACCTCGTGCCTGCTCTACCAGTCAATAATCAGCGCTTCTCTCCTACACTAGATCCTTATTTCTCAGTCTTAGAATAAAGGGGAGCCAATTTAAAACTGAGATGAGAAGGAACTTTTTCACCCAGAGAGTTGTGAATTTGTGGAATTTTCTGCCACAGAGGGCTGTGGAGGCCAAATTAGTGGATGGATTTAAGAGAGAGTTAGATAGAGCTCCAGGAGCTAGTGGAATCAAGGGACATGGGGAGAAGGCAGGCACGGGTTACTGATTGTGGATGATCAGCCATGATCACAATGAATGGCGGTGCTGGCTCCGAATGGCCTCCTCCTGCACCTATTTTCTATGTTTCTTGATGTCCTCAACATCCATTATATTGTCTGGAGTAATGCCAGAATGAGTTTGAATCATCCTTTTAAGTTAAAGAATTTAAATGCTCTCCTCTGGGTGAACAAATTTCTTCTTGTCTGTTCTGAGGTCTGACCTCTTGGTTTGACAGTGCGAAACTCACCATCCCTGAGGAATGCATCATTATGGCATATTTCCTACCACGGCAAATAATAATATTATACATTGCACTAATATTACCTCCTAGTATGCTTAATCTCTCTTCAGGACAATAGGTCTTCAATAACCACCTTATTCTTCCGGATTGCAAGCATTGTGCTTGGAGCAATAGAGTGGTTTTGTTACTGTTTAACAGCTTTACATACAAGGAGGGATCTGTAACCTGAAGGTGTGGAATTCTCTGCCTCAGAAGGCAGTGGAGGCCAGTTCGTTGGATGCTTTCAAGAGAGAGCTGGATAGAGCTCTTGAGGATAGCGGAGTGAGGGGGTATGGGGAGAAGGCAGGAACGGGGTACTGATTGAGAGTGATCAGCCATGATCGCATTGAATGGCGGTGCTGGCTCGAAGGGCTGAATGGCCTACTCCTGCACCTATTGTCTATTGTCTATTGAATGCCTCAGATTAGAACGGATAACTCTGTTTTTCTTTCCACAGATGCGGTCTGATCTGCTGAATGTTTCCAGCATATTTTTGTTTTTATCAGATTTCCAGGATCTGTGGTTTTCTTTTGATGTTTTTTTGTTGCATCAGCCGCACTGAAATCCTCACGCTGGGTTATGGTAGGTGCTGTAATCTCATTTACAAGTGAAAATGAATAAATGTAAGATTGATCAAAAATCTGGTGCGCACTAAATCATCTTTCTGGCTTGCTTTATTGCTTTCATTTTCTTGCTGTTCCTGTGATTTATTCCAATCTTTAGTCTTCTGACCTTGAGAGACCTTTCATACTGTCTGCTCCGATGGATGTAAAGCTCCTGTCGACATTCTGGAAAGAGTTCGATTTCCCCTGATATCTGGCTTACATCCCTCTCGCATAACCCCATCAAAAACAGCAATTAGCTGAGCAGTCATTACATGGATGTTTATGGGGCCCAGCTGTTCTCAATGCCCACTAAGTTGCTTCAAGAACAAATAAATGCTGCACTTTAAAGTTGAACATTTTAGTGCAACAAGCTGTAAAATTGAAGGCTGCCTTAAACTTTTGTTCTTTCACTCTCCTGCCAGTGTGTCACCTGCTAAATAAATCCTCAGTCCAGCAGGAATTCCTGCAATGCCCGAGACTTGAGTGATGCTGTAATTAACTTATCCGAGCTGCTGCTGTTTCTGGCACGTGACTGCAGTCATTTCTTGACGTTGTGCAGAAATGGAGTCGAAGTTCAACAAAGTCAGAAGTGGAAGCTGTTGGAGTCTGCACAGCAGAAGGGGGTCAAACATATGGGCATTGTGCTGTGCAAGAACAGCAAACCGGGCAATTACAAGGAACTGTGTCCTGTACCCACGAGTATTTGCAGGTTTTCTACTGAGGCACTCCAACAAGTGGGCAAAGTACAATACACAACTTGGTAACAACAGTCCCATAAAATACTACCTCAAGTAAGGACTAACTCTGCCCAGCTATAGAGTCATAAACCTACCTTGTTCATGTACCTGTCTAAATGTTTCTTAAATATCGTGATAGGACCTGCCTCAATGATCTCATCTGGCAACTTGTTCCATACTCCCACCACCCTTTGTATAAAATAAAAGTCACCCCTCAGATTCCCATTAAATCTTTCCACCCTCACCTTAAACCCATGTCCTCTGGTTGTCCATTTCCCTACTCTGGGCAAAAGACTATGCATTTACCTGATCATTCCTCTCTTGCTCCTTTCTCTTAGTTCCTTTGGCCTCGCCCTCGTCTATTTTCTCCATGAAGCATGCATCTGATTCCCCTTGCAATGATCTTTTGGATTGTGGACATGAACCACATCAGGCCTTGTGAGCCGTAATGGGCCTGTGAGATCTTCCTATATTTTCAGCGATGAGTTGTGCCTGGTGCAGTGGTTGAAATCTGGTGTAATATTCTGGCTGATCAACTTGCAAGGTGCTATAAAGCTCAGAGAAAACGTGGGAAATTGTAATTTTACCGGTGCCTTTTACGGGGAATATGTTGTGGTTATTAAAGTAAGGGCTGCCTAGGGTGTGTATAATGAATGAATAAGTTTATTGGCCAACTATGTGCATATACAAGGAATGTGCCTTGGTGCTCCGCTCACAAATGACAACACAAACATACAGTTAGCAATTAAAAATAAAGCATAAACACATCAAAACAATAAGGATACACCATTAAGGTCTAAACATGTGATGCAAGACCAGGTCCAGTCATGCAGCATGGAAACAGGCCCTTGGCCCAACTCATCCACGCCAACCAAGACCTTCCATCTAAACCAGCGCCATCTGGCCCATATTCCTCTATACCTTTCCGATCACTTTACACAACTAAGTATCTTTTAAATGCCTCTGAGTGGAAAAAGTTGCCCCTCGGGTTCCTATTACAAGGCAGACTCAGGCTGCCAATGCCTCAACAAACAGCACCCATCACAAGTTACTTCAACTTCTCCCACTTTAGCCGAGGTATTTTTGAGTTGAGGTAGTTTAATGCCTCAGGGAACCAGGTTGAGATGCCCAGTGTGTTGTATTGAGGAGCAGGACCATGGGCTGGTGCAATGCTTTGCAACCACACAACATGGCAGCCACAGGCTGATCTTCACCCTGCAGCGGTGAGGAGGACCTGTTGGGGAAGGGCAGTCTTTTTTCCAGAACAATGGGAAGAAAGACGTACAGGTATGTAGGTTAATTGGCTGGGTAAATGTTAAAATAAATTGTCCCTAGTGGGTGTAGGATAGTGTTAATGTACGGGGATCACTGGGCGGCACGGACTTGGAGGGCAGAAAAGGCCTGTTTCCGGCTGTATGTATATGATATGATATGAAAGTGATAGAGGTTCAGTTGAGCGTTCTGCTGAGTTGCAGAAGAAACTAGTTTTATGAGTGGCGCAGCGGTAGAGTTGCTGCCTTAGTGCCAGAGACCCTGGTTCGATCCTAACTACAGGTACTCTCTGTATGGAGTATGTACGTTCTCCCCGTGACCTGCATGGGTTTACTCCGGGAGCTTTGGTTTCCTCCCACACTCCAAAGAGGTACATGTTTGTAGGCTAATTGGCTTGGTAAAATTGTAAATCGTCCCTAGTGTGCGCTGTTTAGTGTTAGTGTGTGGGGATCGCTGGTCGGCGCGGACTCGGTGGGCCGAAGGGCCTGTTTCCATGCTGTGTCTTTAAAGGTAATAGAACATTTCTTATGCCCTTGGACATGGTACTCAGCCAGTGTCATAGTGACTACGTGGATGAAGAACGGGACTACATGAAACAGGATTCATCGCACTCACCGTGACAGGTGCTAACCGCAAATCCAATGCGCTTCCGGGCACGGTCAAATACGACGTAAAACCCTTCCATGATGACGGCCCCCATCACCGTTCCTGTGGTGGACTGGGAAATGGCAAACTTGTAGCAGTCGTCCTGAGAGGTGGCGACATCTTCCACTGGCCGCAGGTATTGCTGTGTTTTAGAGAAGCAAAGAATTGGAAGTCAATGGTATGTCCACGATGAGTTGAGTTTACCCTGAAGCATTTCATTGAACATAAGAAACAAAAGCTAAGATGTCTACTCTGAGCCTGCTCTGCCATGGCTGATCTTCTACTCAAGTGCCATCTTCCTGCTTATCGCCACATCGCTTGATTCTCTTAAACATAGAGAACACTGTTATCCGCTTTGAATGAACAAACTGAGCCTCCGCAGTACATTGGGCTGGAGAATTACTAAAGTTCTCGACTCTCTTAGTGATGTAATGTCTCCTCATCTCAATGGCCTATCTTTCATTCTGAAACTCTGTCCCCTGATTCAAATTTCTTAGCCAGGGAAAATATCTTGCTACCTCTAGTCTATCAAAAACTTGAAGGATTTTGTCTATTTCAATGAGATATATTCTAAACTTTGGGGAATAATGTCACAGTCTATTCAATCTCACCTCGTCCATTAAACCCACCATCCATGGGACCAGTCTAATTAATCTTGGCTCCCTTCTTCTGTGGAAACTACATCTTATAGAGTCGTACAGTGTGAAAACAGGCCATTTGGCCCAACTTGCCCATGCTGACCAACAAGCCCCATCGACACCTGCCTGCATTGGCCCCATATCCTTCTAAACCTATCCTATCCCTGTACCCGTCCAAATGTTGTGATAGTACCTGCCTCAACGACCTCTTCTGGCAGCTTGTTCCACATACCCACCACCCTTGTAAAAATGTTGCCCGTCGGGTCCCTATTAAGTCTTAAGTCTCCCCCCCCCCCCTCATCTTAAACCTATGTCCTCTGGTTTCCATTCATGGGAAATGTAGTCTCCTTATACAAACTATACACAATACTCCAAGTGTGGTCTTATCCTGACAACTGCAGGACTTCTTAATAAACTTGTAACATAGGCTAATAAAACCATTTGCCGTCATAATGACTTGGTCTACCTGTCTGTGGACTTTCAGTGATTTGTGTACAAGCATACGTAGGTACCACCGAACATCAACATTACTCACCCTCTGTCTATGTAATCAATAGTCTGTGTTTCTGATATTCATCCCAAAGGAGATAGCCTCTCGTTTTATATTTTTCCATACTACAACTTCCATTATCATGCCCTCTCACTTCGCTCGTCTATATCCTATTGAATCTCTGTATATTATTCTCTGTCATCACAATCCCACTTTGGTATTGAGTCCTTTTGTAACCACATTAACTTGGATAGCCCCACACCCCCCCCCCCCCCCCCCCCAGTCCGTGTGTCTGTGAGAAACACCTATACACAGGTTGCCATAACCTTCCCTACTTGTTGGAACGTTACAACCACAGGATCAATTCTTCTGTTTGTGGATCTCAAACAAATTACAATATATCTGTATGTGTATATATGTATGTATGTGTGTGTGTATATGTATGTGTGTGTGTGTGTGTGTGTGTATATATATATATATCTATATACTATTAAAACTCAGATGTTGTGTCTCCACACTCAGTACTCAACACGCATGCGCGGAATATCCTCACACGCACAAAAACAATGGACGCCGTTAGCGGAGCAAGCCCGCGATCACCGGCACACCTCTCCTCTCTCCCCTTGCTTCTCTCCTCTCTCTAAAAACCCGGAGAACATCTCCCCGCAAAACAACCCCCCCTCCCAACTCACTCTCTCCCCCCTCAACAAATACCGCAACATCTGTCATCACAAAACGGGTAAGAGTAGGGCTGGGGGAGGAGAGAATGGGGGGAGTGGGGACGGGCCCAACGGGCCCGCTTCCAACGGGCACACTTGTTCTAGTATATATATATATATGTGTGTGTATATATATTTTTGCGTACACACACATATGTATAAATAAATACGCACACACATACATACTGAACTTTTCTTCTGCTTATATTATTTACAAAGTACTATGGTTATATATTAATGTTTTGCTGCAAGTAAGAATTTCATTTGTGTTTGGGACCTATGACAATAAAACACTCTTGACTCTCAAACAATTGACATTGTTGCCCTTGAATTAGCATAAAATTAGCCTTCTAACCCTCGTCCAATAAGATCATGGCTGACGCTCTCCCGCATTTACTTTCCTTCCAGATTTCAATCTTCCCTGTTCTCTTTAGATCTGAAAAACTACCGATTCTTGCCTTGAATATTCTCAACAGACCTCTGCTTTTAAAAAAAGTCACAACATTTTAGTTTAGTTTAGAGATACAGCATGAAAACAGGCCCTTCGGCCCACCGAGTCCGCACCGACCAGCGATCCCAACACACTAACACTATCCCACACTAGGGACAATTTTACATTTTACACCAAGCCAATTAACCTACAAACCTGCACGTCTTTGGAGTGTGGGAGGAAACCGAAGATCTCAGAGAAAACCCATGCAGGTCACGGGGAGAACGTATAAACTCTACAGAGAAGCACGCGTAGTCAGGATCGAACCTGGAACTCTGGCGCTATAAGGCAGTAGCTCTACCGCCATGCTACCATGCAACCCTCTAGGCAAATACCTTTCTTATTTGAATCCTAAACCACCAATCCTTTATCTTGAGATCATGCCCCCTTGTTTGAATTCTTTACCAAAGAAACAGCATCAGCATCCACAGCAGCAGTCTCTTCGAGATGCAAGTACATCTTAATGGTATCACTATTCTACTAAATTCCAGTCGGTAATTGCCAAGCTGCTTCCATCACTCTTGGAAGGACAATTGCCACAGTCTGGCTATCGATCATACAAATCTGTTCCATTCCTACACTTCATCATTCAACAAAAAGCACAAGTCCCTATGCAGGTTGATTTATGAAAAGTAAACTGGTGGATAAATGAGAAGAAAGAGCAGAGAGAAGGCTGGATTAATGGTTCCAGTACTAATGATGCAGCCAGGTTGATAATTGAGATGTAGAAATAAGGAACTGCAGATGCTGGTTTACAAAAAAAGACAACTGCAAATTGTGAAGGGTCCCGCCGGAAACCTCATCTATCCATGTTTGCCAGAGATACTGCCTGACATGCTGAGTTACTTCAGCATTTAGTCATAGAGCATGGAAACAGGCCCTTCAGCCCAACTTGCCCAAATCGTCCAACATGTCCCATCTACACTAGTCCCACCTGCCTGGTTTTGGCCCACATCCCTCTGCACCTGAACTATCCATGTACATGTCTAAATGTTTCTTAGACAGTTTGTGTATTTCTTTTTGCAGAAATATTAACTCTGTTTCTCTGAGAAGCCTGACCCGTGGAACATTTCTCACAATCTTTGCATTTCAGATTGCCATCATCACTTGGCTCAGTCTATGAATTGTATCTGGCATTCTGCAAGATGGGTCATCACTGTCAACCAGCTTGTTAGCTTGGCCCACATATAAACATGGTTAAAAATCTTATACCCAAGATCCATCAATGGCAGCTACTGGATTTAATTGACATGATGGACACCTTACAAAGGAAAGCATAGCTAAAAGGAACAGATTATGTTCTAAGTTAACTTAATTTGAAACGATAGAACTTTATTTATCACAGGAGGGAGATTGGTCTGCCAACAGTAAAAAAAACACAACAAAATACATGAAACATGAAATTAAAGTGACGAGTGGAAAGTCCAGGATTGGGGATGTGCAAGGATGGGGGGTGGGGGTCCTGATGGTGATCATGTAACTGAGATTGCAGATGCTAAGACCTTGTGCAGAAAAAGCCCAAATCACTGGAGTATCTCAATGGGCCAAGCAGCATGTGTGGAGGCAAATGGACAGGCGACCCATGTTTTGGGTCATTGGAAGAAGGATCCCGACCCAAAATGCCGTCTGCCCATTTCCCAGCAAGGATGCTGCCGTTTGTTTCTTGCCTGTTATAACGGAGGGTCTTTCTGACTTACTTGCGGCAGGATGGTGATTTGGAAGGATTGGTTGGTGGCCTCCCCCATGAGGTAGAGCGATATCGTAGGGAAGATGTGCCAAGGCGTGGTGCCAACTTGCCAACACACCAGCTGCTCGCCCAACCAGAACCCATCAGGGAACTTCTCCGTCTGTCAAAAGAGAGAATAAAACTAAAAAGTGACGCTAGTAATGATGACCATGAATATTTCATTACGCCAGGATTCTTTAATCAACACCAGATGTTGTACAAGTTTTCAACTACAGTCATTTACCATTTAAACATATGTATGTGTGATGTGTATATTAAGAGATTACACCAGAGAATTATTCTGCTGCAGATTTATGAGACATTAGAGATGAGGAATTTACAACTTTGTCCTTACTGCATCTACTATTCCCTCTGGGAATTCACATTTTTTCTCCCAATATCGCTTAAGGAACATCAATCCGTGTCCTTTCAGAAAGTTTCCAGAATGTACATTTTTGATATCATGTTTTCGGGTTTGTGAACCGCCTTGGGAAGGTTTGGGATGCTAATGATGCTATTTATAAACAAGATGTTTTTGTACGAAAGAAGAGAAACTCCACATATTGTCTGCCACGTTTGTCTTTTATCTGATGAGGTGCCTGGCATTTCACATTCCCATCATGCCTCCAACTTGAGTGAACTCTGTCGGATTGTTTCTAGGCTGCTCTCCTTCAAGGCTGGAAAGCTAGGAGCCAGTCCTATGAAGGGTCCTGACCTGAAGTGCAGTCGTTTTGATAATAAAGGAAATGTTACTGGTAATTTCTGCACAGTAATGTGGTGAACTATTATGCTGGTGTAGTCTGGTAAGGTGCTAGTTTAGGTAAGGTACCAATGAGACCTCCATTGCCCTTCTTGCAAATGGCGGCGTGGGGTCCAATATCTCATGTCATAAGGGATAGGAGTAAAATTAGGCCATTCAGCCCATCAAGATTACTCCGCCATTCAATCATGGCTGATCTATCTCTCCCTCCTAACCTTATTATGTAAGTACAAAATGGCGGCACTGCCCTAGCAGCTGCGGCTCACCTGCGGTCCATTTGTCTTTGTGTTTTTGTTGTTTTTTTTGGTCTTAATTGTAGTTGTGATGTGGTGTTTTTGTGTTTGTGTACTATGTGTGTATGTGGGGGGGAGGGGGGGAACTGTAACATTGTAAATATGTGTCCCTTCCGAACGGAGACCCGACCTTTGTTTTCTGGGCCGTGTCTCCGTTCCTGCTGCGGCCTACCATCGGCCCAACTCCTGGAGCTGGCGGCCTCCAGGGCTCTGGTACGCAGAGCCCGCGGATCGGACTTACCACCACCGGAGCCGGCCGTCTTCGGAGGCTGCGGGAGCGGCTGCGACTCGCCTTAGGCTCGGGCCGCGTGGATGCCGACATCGGGAGCTCCGGCAGCGGCAGCGTGTTCGCCCGCTGGGACTTGGGTCGCGGACATTTCACCGTCCGGCGCGGCCTAAGATATGCCGCGGGATATTTCTCTGCTGGGCGGGGGCTTCAATGTCGGGAGCCACGACCGCCCCGACGTGCAGCAACAGTGGCAGCAGCGTGTTCGCCCGCCCCGGATCGGACTTATCATCGGCGGAGCCGGCCGTCTTCGGAGGCTGCGGGAGTGGCTGCGACGCGACGCGCCTTGGGCTTGGCCCGCTGTGGACCGTCCGGTGCGGCCTGCAACCACAACAACCTGACTGCGGGCAAGGACAGCAGGAGATGGGAAAGACATTGTGGCCTTCCATCACAGTGAGGAGAGGACTGGAGGAGACTCACTGTGATGGATGTTTCTTTTTTTGTGTGTTTTTGGGATTGGGTGGTTTGAGTGCCTGTTTGATGCTTTTATTGTTGGACTGTGTTTTTGGGGGTTTTGGGGTTGTGTGATTTGAATGCCTATTTAATGCTTTTATTGTTGGACTGTGTTTTGGGGGTTTTTGGGGTTGGGTAATTTGGGGGCCTGTTTAGTGCTTTTATTGTTGGACTGTGTTTTTGGGGGTTTTTTGGGGGTGTAATTTAATGCTTATTTAATGCTTTTGTTGTTGGACTGTGGGTGATTGAATTAACATTTTGTTCAAGATGGCCGCGCCGTTGTGTTTCGCTGCCTGCCACTGTATGTTTCTTTTTTTTTTCCTAGTCAGATGTGCAGCACTTTGGTCAACGTGGGTTGTTTTTAAATGTGCTATACAAATAAATTGACTTGACTTGACTTGACTTATTCTCCTGCCTTCTCCCCATAACCTCTGACACCTGTACGAATCAAGAATCTATCTATCTCCACTCAATAGGGCAAACTGGGCCTTGGCTTAACATCCTATTTAAATGTTCACATGTGCTGAATGCCTTGCGTTACTGTCCTCAGTATCTGGCTAATATACTATTCTCAATTTTCTGCCCCTTGCCGACTCAAATGAGGTGGAATTACACAAGTCCAGGTCATCCCTCGTGTAAGACATCCATCCAGTAAATTGGTCTTACAAGTCACCTCAGTGCAAAACCCCAAAATATCAGAAATTATAAACAGAAGATGCTGGAACCTCTCAACAGGTCACGCAGAATCTATGGAAAGAGAAACAGCTACCATTTCAGGAAGACTCTTCAACTAACCCGTCTGATTTCTAAAAATATCAAACATGTATATGTATCAGAAGAAAAATAATTAGGCGTAAACATTCACGGTTCCTCTTCTCTCTCCTGCTACTGAACAGACAACCAGCCCTTCGTTTGTGCCATGTCTTTGAAAGTTCTATCCAATTAGTCAGTGTCCTGCCTGAGCCCAACGGAGAAAATAGATACCATCTCAGATACCATCACCAGTTCTGATAAACCATCCCCTGAAACATTAACTCTTTCTCCCTCCACGGATGCTGTCTGACCTCGAGAGTGTTTCCAGCCTTTTCTAGGTTTTTTTTTGTTTTTATTTCAGATCTAAAGCATTTTCATCATTTTGCTTCCAGAATTCCCAGGTTGTGATCTGCTAACTCTGCACGAGCAATCAAGCCAAGAACTCCTGACAATGTTAATTTACAGCACAAGAGTGTGTACATGCCTATAAAGGAATCATTAAGTGATACAGGGCAGAATTCTGCCCATCATAACCTCTGCCAACTCCTTGAACCTTCCATCCAATGAATTGTACGTCTCTCCCCTTCTTCCCAACCCCAGATGCTGTTACACTTCAAAAAATGGAAATGGTTACTCAGATAGCACTTCCAGTGATTTCTACCACCAATAACAAGAGGCCAGCATGGTGACGCAGCTGGTGGAGCTCCTGCTTCGTAGCACCAGAGACCCAGCTTCAATCCTGATCTTTAGTTTAGTTTAGAGATACAGCGCGGAAACAGGCCCTTTCGGCCCACCAGGTCGGTGCCGACCAGCGATCCCCGCACATTAACACTATCTTATTCCCACTAGGGACAATTTTTACATTTACCAAGCCAATTAACCTACATGCCTGCACGTCTTTGGAATGTGGGAGGAAACTGAAGATCTCGGAGAAAACCAACGGAGGTCACGGGGAGAACGTACAAACTCCATACAGACAGCACCCGTAGTCGGGATCGAACCCGGATCTCCGGCGCTGCATTTGCTGTAAGGCAGCAACTCTACCGCTGCGCCACCGGAACAATCTGTGGTCTCAGGAGCTATCTGTGTGAAGTTTGCATGTTCTCCCTATGACTGCGTGGGTTTCCGCTGGGTGCTCCGGTTTCCACTCACACTGCAAAGTCATGTGGGTTTGTAGCTTAGTTGGCCTCTGTAACCTGTCCCTAGGGAGTAGGATAATATAGAACCTGCGTGAACGGGTGATGGAGGGCTGGTGAGGTCTTGGTGTAAGGCAGCCGAAGGGCCTGTTTCCTTGCTGTATCTCTATCTATCTGAATCCCTACTCTCCAGCAGCATGCTCACTTCCACGTCTCACAACAACTTACACCACCTCCTTCATGGTCACTGGGTCTAAATCGTGGAACTCCCGGGTCAACAAATTTATGGGGGTACCTTCATAAAAAGGATCACCAGGGTTCAAAAAGACAGCTCACTGCTATCTTTTCAAGGGCGACTTAGGTTTAGCAAAGTTCATAAGTCACAGGAGCAGAATTAAGTCATTCGGCCCATCAAGTCCACTTCGCCATTCAATCACGGCTGATCTATCTTTCCCTCTCAACCCCATTCTCTTGTCTTGTCCCCATAACCTTTGACACCCTTACTAAACACGAATCCATCAATTTCTGCCTTAAAAATATCCAATGATGACCACAGATTCACGACTCTCTGACCAAAGAAATTCCTCCTCATCTTTCTAAAAATATTTCCTTTTATTCTGAGGCTACACCCTTTGGTACTAGACTCTCCCACTAGTGGAAAATTCCTCTCCGCATCCACTCTATCCAGGCTTGTATACACTTGAATTTAGAAGGATGAGAGAAGATCTTATCAAGGGGTTGGACATGTTAGAGGCAGGAAACATGTTCCCAATGTTGGGGGAGTCCAGAACAAGGGGCCACAGTTTAAGAATAAGGGGTAGGCCATTTAGAACTGAGATGAGGAAAAACTTTTTCAGTCAGAGAGTTGTGAATCTGTGGAATTCTCTGCCTCAAAAGACAGTGGAGGCCAATTCTCCGAATGCATTCAAGAGAGAGCTAGATAGAGCTCTTAAGGATAGCGGAGTCAGGGGGTATGGGGAGAAGGCAGGAACGGGGTACTGATTGAGAATGATCAGCCATGATCACATTGACTGGCTCGAAGGGCCGAATGGCCTCCTCCTGCACCTATTGTCTATTGTCCTTCACTAATCGGTAAGTTTCAATGAGTCCCCACCCCCCACATCCTTCTAAAATCCAGCGAGTAAAGACCCAGTGCTGTCAAACGCTCATCAAATGCCTCACCAGCACGAACAACATTAGAAAATAGAAGGAAAAACTATTTCTTCCCATTTCATCCTCAAGATATAAAAGAGTTCGTAGCAACACATCGACTTTCCTTCCTTTTAAGAAACAATACTCAACAGAAGAGGCGGCTTTGATGGATTTCACTGCGGCTTGGAAGACCTTCTTGGGCAGCCGGAGGTTCGTGGTCCCACTGTCCACAATGCTCTTGTCGTAGTTGTACTGAAGAAACCGGAAAACAAAACAGGAGAGAGAGAATGAGTTTCAAAGACACAGTGAGGGATTTTGATAGGGATGTGAAATCCGTGCTCAAGATGGGGACTGGGAGAATTATCAGGTTTGAGTGGAGGACATTGTTGTAGACTGTGAATATGCAGAACAGTTACACACCCAGTTTAGTTTAGTTTAGAGGTACAGCGCGGAAACAGGCCCTTTGGCCCACTGAGTCCGCGCCGACCAGTGATCCCTGTACATTAACACTGTCCTACACACGAGGGACAATCTACAGTTTTTATCGAAGCTAATTAACCTATAAACCTGTACGTCTTTGGAATGTGGGAGGAAACCGGTGATCCTGGACAAAACCCACACAGGTCACAGGGAGAAGGTACAAACTCCATGCAGACAGCACTCGTAGTCAGGATCAAACCCAGGTCTCTGGAGCTGTAAGGCAGCAACTCTACCGCTGCACCACCTTGTCGTCCAGTTTGATCTTAGACAACCAGTTTCTAGGGTCCTCTCCACAATTATCTTCTCCACTGTCTCCACAATGGTAGGAGGGTATGGATGATGAGCTGTTCCATCACACACCCTGCCTTCAGCTTTTGGAATATCTCATGCCTTTTGGTAGTAGAGTGAGGCCCAGCGCTATTTGGAGGAACAGCACCTGATATTCCGCTTCGGGAATACCCCAGTGGTATGAATATTGATTGCTCTAACTTCAAGTAACCCTTGCTTTCCCTCTCTCACCCATCCTAGTTCACCGACCAGTCTGACTGTCCTGATTACATTTTATCCCTGCATCCTTTGTTGTCACTTTCTCCTAGCTAACAAAGACCCATTCCATATTTTCCTTGAATTACATCCCCTTTGATGTTCCATTTTCACACCTTACACGTCCTTATCTCTGTCACCCTTTCCCCTGACTCGCAGTCTGAAGGAGGGTCTCGACCCAAAACGTCACCCATTCCTTCTACCCAGAGATGCTGCCTGTCCTGCTGAGTTACTCTAGCATTTTTGTGTCTATCAATGGCAAACGTAAGCCTAGGCCACATTCTGCACTTGAGCCAAACATTGATTGATAGACACTTTATTGTCACATGTATTTGGCAGTGAAATTCTTTGTTTTGCATACACTGCACAAGTATGCAAAGAGTGGCCACACATAGGGCGTCGACAAACTTACAAAAGTATTCAATATCGTCTCAATGGTCCCTCTTCCTTCTCTCTCCTCCCCCCCCCCCCCCCGGGTCCCTCATTGTTCTCGGCAGTCCCCCCCTTACGCCAGTCCCCTCTACGATCTTATGGGACCCTTGGTTTGGGACGTTATCCAACACACACACAGTTGCCCAGCTCGGGATAATCAATTACTATCTTTTACTCGCTCTCAGCTAATATTCCATGTGTTATATATTTCCATTATTTTGTTTATAAATCCCAAAGTGATTTAGTTTTGCACCACCGAAGCATAATTCAGCATCAGTTCACAGCAGCGGGATGTTCCAGCACAAGGGTGCTTTTCAGTGGCAGCTGGGGAATGGACCCAGGGATATTTACAGCAGTGTACGCTGACATTGGTCTGTGCTTGTCGTGAATGGGTTGTGTGCGCCGTGGTCTGCATGCAATTGTGCAGTTCATTCAGTCTGGAGATAATATGTAGCGTGCAGGTCGGTGTTGGGGTGGTGTAGGGTTATGGTGCAGTGCGGGACTCACCTCCTTGCAGTCCAGATTCAGGTCCTGCCCATTGATCTCGATCTTTACTATTATCACCTCATAGTACCACTGTTTCCTGATTGGGGTGAACCAGATGTTGCCCAGATATAGAGAAGAGTCAACTCCACCGATTATCTATAACATGGTAGGGAGAGAACAAAGGTCAGTCAAGGGTGTAATATTACGCCTTTCTTATCTCAACCACATTACTGTTTACTTAAGGTTAATGACTCACATTTGTGCTTATCACTTACAACTACATCATAATTTTGGTTTTCGATATTCAGCAGTCTCTCTTTTTCTCGTTCTCTTACTCACAGAACCTCCTTATCACTGTGATATGACTAGTATTTATCTAACAGATGGCGTTATACTCCACTGCCTTGCCCATGTTGGCGATGTTGTGTGTGAGTCTAGACTCTCTTGGTTATTTGGCTCAAAAGGAGAGGAGTAAAGCCATTCTGCCCCTCACAAGACATCTGTGCAGGAAGCACGACACGTAGACCAGGAAGGGTGACCCTGATTTGTCTTGTTGACGAGAGCAGAATAAATGGTTGTCATTCCACATGCGTTATCTAGAAAGACAGCAACTAAGCCCGTACAGAACAGCCAAAGTAGGCAGCCCTGGAGTATTTCTGCTGATGGAGCACAGAATGTGCACTATCTCCAGCACTGAGCGATTCAGGGAAATGCCAGTGCCTCCTGTTATCCTCTATGGTTCAGGGAGAAAGCAAACAATACCAGGAATAGGCAAGGGGCTTTCAGCTCTCTGGCCAGTTAGATCAGGGCAACTCCACCTGCACCATTGAGACCTGATAGCCTCTGGAAAACAGGAAGGAGATAAAGAACTTAGTAACATGGTGTCAGAACAATAACCTCTCCCTCAATGTCAGCAAGACGAAAGAGCTACTTATTGACTTTAGGAAGCGTGGTGGAGTACATGCCCCGATCAGCATCAATGGTGCCGAAATGGAAATAGTTGGGAGTTTCAAGTTCCTTGACGTTAATATAACCAATGATCTGTGGACCAACCACACTGAAGCAACAGCCAAGGTAGTACACCACACCTCTACTTCCTGAATAGACTGAGGAAATTCAGCATGTCTGCAATGACTCTTACAAACGTCTACAGATGCACCATGGGAAACATACAGCCGGGTTGGGACCAGCTTTGCCCAAGACCACAAGAACTTCTGGAGAGTTATAGATGTAGCCCAGTCTGTCACACAGATCGGATTTCCCACCATTGACTCCATCTGCCTCGGAAAAGCAGCCAACATAATCAAAGACTTGTCCCACCCCGGTCATTCCTTCTCCCTTTTCCCATCCGGCAGAAGATACAGAGGTTGAAACCACACACCACCAGAGAGAGAAAGAGAGAGAAAGAGAGAGAGAGAGAGAGAGGGAGAAGGAGAAAGTGAAAGAGAGGGAGTGAAAGAGAGGGAGGGAAAGAGAGGGGGAAAGAGAAGGGGAGAGAGAGGGAGAGGGAGGAAGAGGGAGAAAGGGAGAGAGAAAGAGAGGGAGAGAAAGAGAAAGAGGGAGAGAAAGAGAGGGAGAGAATGAGAGGGAGAGAAAGAGAGGGAGAGAAAGAGAGGAAGAGAAAGAGAGGGAGAGAAAGAGAGGGAGAGAGCGAGAGGGAAAACAAACAAACAAACATATGAGGAGGGTGCAACCAGACTCACCCTAGAAGATTTACAGGAGGCCAATAACCTTGGTCACTGGCTGCCCTACCACCATCTACCTGCATTGGTATGTGGCTTAGATAAACCAGTAGCAGATTGGCATTGGGGAATTCAATGAGAAACCATTGCTGGCTCTGTTGCAGATTTACTTTCAATATGCTGACCTTTTTCTTTTCGATTCTAACTGATTTCATTTCAGATTCCAATTCCTTAGATACCGGATCAAGAAGTGTAGGAATAAAGCAGGAAAGACGACTGGGATACCATATCAGCCATGGTTTTTGAACGACAAAACTCTGCAGCCCACTCCCAATTTAGTTACTTGCAATCGTACTTTAATTTTCATGCAGAAATCAGAAGTACACTTGATTTTCTGCACTGCATGGCATCAGGCAGAATTATAAAGTAGTGGAAATTCACACAAATGCAGCAAGCACACATTTTCAAGTCAGGCTTGTACAAAAGCACAGAGGCATCTGCTTTCACCGTTGCTTGCTTTGTCTCAGATTTTGTTTCTGCAGCTATTCTGCTGTCAAGGCCACCTTGGCACAGGAAGCTGGAAGGTTGCCAATCTAGATTACGTACTGGAAGAAGAAGCAAGATTAGCAATTTTCCCCGAATAACTGATTACGGCACAACTGCTTGAATTCAAGCAAAGTAGCAGTGGCGGAGAACAGAAGACACTCACCATGCTGCCTCCCACAGACGACACTGTATCCGTATCATTCAGGGTAAAGCCTGTTCCACAAAGCTGCAGTGAGAACATGTTGGGGACCTGGGTCTGCTTCACCAACGAATCAAAGAAAGGCTCCAGGTTTTCATCAGGCTATGGAGAAAATAACAGGAGTGAGCAGGGAGGATGGGGCAAGGCAAGGGCAGGACATGAACAATAGTTTAGTTCATGTTCAGAAGTTATAGGAGCAGAACTAGGCCATACGGTCCATCAAGTCTACTCCGCCATTCCATCAAGGCGGGTCTATCTTTCCCTCTCAACCCCATTCTCCTACCTTCGCTCCTTAACCCCTGACACCCTCACTGATCAACTAATCTGTCAATCTCCGCCTTAAGAATATCCACTGATTTGGTCTCCACCAAGGGACTTTAAAATCGAAGGTAGACACAAAATACTGGAGTAACTCAGCGGGACAGGCAGCATTTCTGGAGAGAAGAAATGGGTGACGTTTCGGGTCGAGACCCTTCTTCAGACTTCAGAAGAAGGATCTCGACCCGAAACGTCAATCATTCCTTCTCTCCAGAGATGCTGCCTGTCCCGCTGAGTTACTCCAGCATTTTGTGTCTACCTTCGATTTAAACCTGCATCTGCAGTTCTTTCCTACACGTCTTTTAAATCTATCTTGTTTCCATGTTTTAAAGGACACTAAAGCAGTTTCAATGTATGGACATTGTTTGAATGGAGGAGGCTCAGCAGCCTATTAGTACGTAGCAACGTCCCTAAAACAGCAATGTTGCAATGACCACATAATCTGTTTTTGGCGCTGTTCATTAAGAGATAAATATAGGTGAGGATACCTGCAATAACTCATCTGCCTGTCTTCAGATTAGTTTTTTTTCACATTCAACTGAGACGAGTTTTCAGTATTAACTAGACCAAGTGCCCATTGGGCCCAAACCTCTCCTGCATTGGTGCAGCACTCCTCCCCCCCTCCCCCACTTCTCCTCCCTTCCTCCTCCCCCCCTCCCCCACTTCTCCTCCCTTCCTCCCTCCCTCCCTGCATCCCCTTCCTTCCCTCCCCCCCACTCCACCCCCCTCAACCTTATCTTCTCTCCTCCCCCTCCCCCCCCCCCCCAGGAGATAGATTTAAACTTTAAAATGTGAATAACTTTAAAAATATAACACCGATTTCAATGAAACTTCTTCCACTAGCACCAAAGGGACGACGGTGAGTAATGAGGGCCTAAAATTGTTGCCCTATCGTGTGCCGTTTTGGCTGAAGTTCAGGAACAAACAAACAAACAAACAAACGAGAGTTTTAGTGTATAGATGTCTTGCTCAAAAAGCAGCACTTCCGACAGTCTCGTACTAGAGCATCAACTTAGATCCTTGTTCCCATCTCTCTGAAATGGGACTCAAATCTGCAATCTATTATGTCAAGAGACAACATTGCTACCAGTCAAGTCCTGGTTTGTCACTGTGTACACTCACAACCCGCTGCAGTAAGACAGAGAATAACAGCAAGTTTCATCTCAGTATTACGGACATTCTGAAGGGAATATCACAACTGAGTCTGAAGAAGGGTATCGACCCGAAACGTCACCTACTCCTTTTCTCCAGAGATGCTGCCTGACCCGCTGAGTTACTCCCGCATTTTGTGTCTATGCCAACTGGGGCTTCTGCACTAACACTAGATCATTTGCCTGATAATTAACCGATGATAAAACTGCCCAAAACGATGCAGAGATATCACAGCAAGGAGAATGGTCAGTTAGTCATTCAATTAATAACAAAGGTATCACAAAATGCTGGAGTAACTCAGCGGGTCAGGCAGCATCTCAGGAGAGAAGGAATGGGTGACGTTTCGGGTTGGAAGAAGGGTCTCGACCCGAAACGTCACCCATTCCTTCTCTCCTGAGATGTGGCATGAGTTACTCCAGCATTTTGTGATGCCTTCGATTTGAACCAGCATCTGCAGTTATTTTCCTACACAATTAATAACAATGTAAATCCAAATTTGAAGAAATGTATAAATCATACATTGTAAACATCACGAGTTCAATTACCATGGTGCAATCTTGACAAAATTCCTAATGCATTTGTGTTGATTAGTGTAAAATAAGATCAGTTTATCCCACGTGCAAATCTGGAGTACAAAATTGCTTATTGGAGCTCCAAGTTGAAAAAGCTCACCCGAAATTTTAAAATAAACAAAAAGAGAAAACCTTTAAGATGATGACTACATAAGAAACCAAACGCAATGCCCAGGACTGGAAACTAACCGGTGGTAACTATTTTCAGACAAAGGCATCAGGACGGTTAGACCAATGAGCCAAGAGAACTGGCCAGGTCTAAATACTATAAATAAATTACTGAATGTTACATTTGTAAATACAAACCAAAGTCATATTATTACCCTTAAAATATAAAAATAGCAATGGTGTACTTTCAGACCAAGTTGTTATCTTGACCTTGCATCATGAAGAGCTATCCTATAAAACAAATGAGAGTCTATCTAGCCCAGCATCCACAAAACCAGGCACAATCTGCTTGTCATAAACTGTCCTTGTGCATTTGTTTAATTGCCTGCCGGAAAGGTCATTCACAAATTAGCTCCTCATGCTCAGAAAGCAGTGCATGAGATCAGAATATTCCTCTGCCCTGCATCACCGTAACCGCAGTCTCTTTAAACCTTCCTTTCAAACCTCCAACTACAAATTAGGGAAGATTTCTTGCGAGATTCTGGATCCATCGGCTAAACATTAAAAAAGCATCGCAAAATGACAAAGCTCTGCCCAACCAGGGGGTGGCATGGTGGCGCAGTGGAAGAGTTACTGCCTCTCAGTGCCTGAGACACGGGTTCAACCCTGACTACGGGTGCTGTCTGTATGGGGTATATACATTCTTGCTGTGACTGTGTGGGTTTTCTCCGGGTTCTCCGGTTTCCTCCCACACTCCAAAGACATGCAGGTTTATAGGTCAATTGGCTGCTGTAAATTGTCCCCAGCATGTAGGATGGAACTAGTGTACGGGTCATCATTGGTGGGTCGGAGAGCCTGTTTTTGCGCTATATCTCTGAAGCAAAGTCAAAATGATCAGAAAATTCTCCTGTCAATCTTGCCCAAAGACTGAGATTTATTTGAAGCAACGCAATTTAGATGCAACTCTCCTTCATTTACTGCATCTCCCTCGAGCAATTAATCTGACGGGGAGAGGCTTCTGTGGCTTCATTCATAAGTTCCGTTTGCTCCATTCTATAAATAGTCTGTTCTCTGAGTTTTAAGCTCAGACTGATTTTGGCAAGGCCGGCATTTATTGATTAATCCTAATTGCCTTGAACGTTTGAGATCTTTATGCCGACGATGATGATACTTTATTGGCTCTTGTTCATTGTACAGTGAAATTCCGATGATGTAGACTTAGTGGATGAAAGACTAGCAACTTATTTCGAGGTCAGGATGGTGTGCAGATGGAGTGGAACATGGAGGTGGTGGTATTCCCATGCAACCGTCCCTTGTTTCCAGTAATATCAACTACTCAAACTCAATCATCCCCATTACTGGTTCAATGGCTTTGACTGGGCCTACAAGGGGAATTGGATAAACACCAAAATGGAAAATAATTTGGGGCTTCATGGAGAGTGTGGGACAATGGGACTGATCGGATTGCTTTAGTTTGGTTTAGTTTAGTTTAGAGATACAGCACCGAAACAGGTCCTTCGGCCCACCGTCCGCACAGACCAGCGACCCCCGCACATTAACATTATCCTACACACACCAGGGACAATTTTACATTTATACCAAGCCAATTAACCTACAGACCTGTGCATCTTTGGAGGAAACCGAGGATCTTGGAGTAAACTCACGCAGTCACAGGGAGAAGGTACAAATTCCTTACAGCCACCAACCATAATCGGGATTGAGCATAGGTCTCGGGCCTTGTAAGCTCTGTAAGGGAGCAACTGTGCCACTGTGCAGTTCAGAGGTACAGTGTGGAAACAGACCCTTTGGCCCACCAAGTCCATGCTGACCATTGATCAATTTCCCTCCGGGAATGAATAAAGTTTTATCGTATCGTATCGTATTGATCACCTGCACACTTGTTCCATGTCCTACACACTAGGGGTAATTTACAGAAGCCAATGAACCTATAAACATGCATGTCTTTGGAATCCAGGAGGAAAGCAGAGCACCCAGAGAAAGCCCATGTCAGGGGGAACATACTAACTCTGCACAGACTGCACCTGTAGTCAGGATCAAACACGGGTCTCTGGCACTGTGAGGCACCAGCTCTATCACTGCGTCGCTGTGCTGCCCTTTGCCAGGGTTAGGAGGATTTGATAGGTTTAATGGCATCCTTCCATGCTATTATGATTATTTAACAGACATTCTCCAATAAAACATTAATTTTCTTCTCATATTTTCTTCAAACATGAACAATTATAGAGTGCCTCAGCAGATTATCTGAAATATTCGATCTGGCGAGCCTTTGAAATTATTAATTTAATACTTTATGATCAATGAAGAACAAGGTGAATCTTGCAGAGCAGCACAGAGAGATTCAGACAGGAGCATTTCTGCTCACATGCTGTGATCCTCAGCTTGATTCTTGACTTTGAAGAAAAGGCGATAACATGAAAGTTCGTCCCTGCCAAGGATTTGGCTTCACATTTCAATTCTGAACATTTCCATTAGCTTTATGGTGTTTTGTTTCCCTGCAAAATATCCTTCTTGTTATTAATTCATAGAATAAGAACATCTTCAATATCTCTAACTATCCTTCAAAAAGAAAGATACAAAATCATGTACAAAATCGTGAGAGGAATAGGCCGGGCAGACGCACAGTCTCTTGCCCAGAGTGGGGGAATCGTGAACCAGATGACATGGGTTTAAGGTGAGGGGGAAAGATTTAATAGGAGCCTGAGGTAACTTTTTAACACAAAAGGGAGGTGGGTGTATGGAACGAGCTGCCGGAGGATGTAGTTGAGGCAAGTACCATCCCAAAGTTGAAGAAACATTTAGACAGGTACATAGATAGGACAGGTTTAGAGGGATATGGACCAAACGCGGGTCACCTATTCTCTGGAGTTAAAGAATAAGTGACGATTGGAGTCAGAACCCGTTTACTGAAAGTAGGGAAGGGGGGGGGGGGGGGGGGGGGATAGACTGGAGGAGGGAAAAGGCTGGAACTCAGGGCTGGCAATGGGTGACGTCAGGAAGGGTGGAGCCAATAATATTGATGAACATACAAGAGAGAGAATAGGCTGCTGAGCAACAAGGAAGAAAAGGGCAGGGAATAGAACTGATGTGATTTGCTCAGCTGACAAGCAGCATAGACTCAATGAGCTGAATGGCTCCCTTCTGTTTTATGTTATGTCAGTGGGAATGTGTCTGAAACGTAACCAGACCACATATGCAAGTCATCATTTGGTCTAAGGTAGACACAAAATGCTGGAGCAACTCAGCGGGTCAGGCAGCATCTCTGGAGAGAAGGAATGGGTGATGTTTCAGGTCGAGACCCTTCTTCATCATTGGGTCTGCCTATTTCTACCTCTGTCAAAATGCCCAATGCTGCCCTTGCCTTGCCCTACCCTCATCCCTTCCATGATCTCTTAGTCCAACTGTTCCATCACCACCTTTCAACCTCCATATCCCAACTTCCACCAAGACCCATTCACCCATCACCTTTGTGGTTTCTGTCCTTTCTCGACCCCTGGTCAAGTAAAGCCTCAGTTTTTTAAATCCAGATCTCTTTTTCACGTTTTGTTCCACTTTGTTCTTTCCCTTCCCTGCCTCTGCAACCTCCTTCATTGTTTCATATTCTCAGACATATCTGTTGTCCTCCAGGTTCGGTTTTGGTTTAGGTTTGGGTTCGTTATTGTCACATGTACTGAGGCACAGTGAACAGCTCTGTTCTGCATACTATCCTAACAGATCAGATATATCATATACAGTATAAACACAGTCGTCAAACAAGACGTTTTCAGCTGGCAAGGCCATAAACTCCAGAAATCCCTCAAGTCCCTCTCTCTCACTCTCTCGCCCTCAATTTAGTGCTCATTTAAACCACCTCCTTGGTCAAGATTTGGATCATCAGCTCAGGTTAATGGTAGAAACAAAGAAATGTAGATGCTGGTGAAGACACATCAGGGCACAAAGTGCAGGAGCAACTCAGCAGCTCAGGCAGCATCTCGAGAGAACACGGATAGATGAAGTTTTGGGTTGAGACTGGATTTTATTTAATAATTCACCTGTGAGGGGTTCCAGCACGGTAGATATTCTGAATGAATGCAAGTCATTAAATACGCGAACTAAATACAATTTATTGAACACAAACACAACTTTGAATCCCAGTTCCCCACCATCTTCATCTATTTCAGAACTAATCTGATCATTTCTTTTAATTAATTTTCTCACAGTGAACAAACTTCCCAGTGCTCAATTATTAACTAGTTTAATTCTCTCTTTGATGCTTTGGCAGGGTATTGTCCTGGGGCTGAACAATGCTGATTCCTCGCCTCAGGCTATTTCTTTGGAAAAAAAACCCCACTTGAAGCTAATAACATTTAAGTAAAATGACGGTCAAGACCTAACTGAAAAACCACCTTTAAAACAAAGCTAAATATCAATTCTTTTTAAATTGTTATATCCCTAATATTGAAGAAAGACACAAAAAGCTGGATCAACTCAGCGGGCCAGGCAGCATCTCTGGAGAAAAGAAATAGGTGACGTTTCAGGACGAGGCCCTTCTTCAGACTATTTCTAATATTATCTGGATGGCAAAATCAGAATTTGAATCAGGCTATCCCTCTGTAACAACAATGTGACTTTCAGTATGCAATACTGGGTAATAAATATTGATTCTAACAATGCCAGGAATAATAATTCTGATGAATCCTTTACTAGTCTCTATCTTTATTTTTTTATTTTTTTATTTATTTTTATTTATTTGTTTTTATTTTTTACAGAACTTTTTAGAAAACAAACCCCCCACCCTTCCCCCCATCCCCCTTATACTAACCCCAAATAAGAAAAAGGAAGAAAAGAAAAAAAGATTAAAGACTGCCTGGTTGTTGGGGGTCCTGCACACGCCCCATGGAATTCCAAACAGAATAAACTGTATAAGTATATACATCTCTCCCAAAAGAACCATTGTGAATATGAACAATTCTTCTATATATATAGGCCCCTCTTTTGTAGATAAGGACGCCAGATATTTAAAAAAGTATCATATTTGTTCCTTAAATTATAAGTAATTTTTTCAAGTGGGATACAGTTAGAAATTTCATTATTCCAAAGGTCCATACTTAAATAGGAATCAGATTTCCAAGTAACTGCGATAGTTTTTTTGGCTACTGCTAATGCAATTTTTATAAATTCTTTCTGATATTTATTCATTTTAAGTTGTGGTCTTATTCCTTCAACATCACCCAATAACAAAAATCTTGGGTTGTATGGAAGTTGTATTCCGATAATCTGTTCTAAAAAACTTCTTAAGTTTGTCCAAAAAGGTTGTATTTTTGAACAGGACCAAGTAGAATGAAAAAAAGTACCAATTTCTTGATTGCACCGAAAACATTGGTCAGATAAACTTGAATTTATTCTCTTTAATTTTTGTGGTGTGATATATAATTGATGCAGAAAGTTATATTGTACTAGTCTAAACCGAACATTTATTGTATTTTTCATACTGTCAAGGCATAGTTTTGACCAATTTGTTCCATCAATATTAATATTCAAATCCGTTTCCCATTTTCGCCTTGATATATGAATTCCTTGTTTAGGAGCCTTTTTTAAAATTAGATTATATATAATAGAAGTAAAAAAAAATATTTGTCCTTTTTGAATTAGGTTTTCAATTTCCTTAGATTTCGGCAATAACATTGTTTGACCCAATTTATCTTTTAAATAAGCTCTTAATTGAAAGTACTTGTATTGGTAATGTTTGGAATAACTATTGTAACTTCGGAAATATATTCATTTTAACGGCATTAACTCTTCCTATTAATGTTATTGGTAATGCCATCCATTTATCAAGGTCTTCTTTTATTTTTCTTAGTAATAATAAATAATTTAATTTATATAAATTCTTCATATCATTATCAATTCTTATACCTAAATACTTTATACCAATTAATGGCCATCTAAGTTGGGTTAGTAATCGACATTGAGTGTAATCTCCTTTAGTAAGGGGTAAAATTTCACTTTTATCCCAATTTATTTTATAACCTGATATTCTTCCATATTCTTCTAATCTAAAAGATAATTTGCGCAACGAATCTAATGGTTTTGTTAAGTATATCAAAACATCATCTGCAAATACATTAATCTTAAATTCTTCCTGATTGACTTTAAAACCCTTAATATCTGGGTCAGTTCTAATTAGTTCAGCTAATGGTTCTATCGCCAGGACAAATAAAGCAGGTGATAATGGGCATCCTTGTCTAGTTGACCTTTTTAATTGAAACGGTGTTGAAATTTGGCCATTTGTCACTACTTTAGCTTTAGGATTCACATTTAGAGTTTTAATCCAGTTTATAAAAGTTGTTCCTAACCCATATTTTTCCAATACTTTATATTTAAAAAAAAAAAAAAAAGACGTTTTCAGCTGGCAAGGCCATAAACTCCAGAAATCCCTCAAGTCCCTCTCTCTCACTCTCTCGCCCTCAATTTAGTGCTCATTTAAACCACCTCCTTGGTCAAGATTTGGATCATCAGCTCAGGTTAATGGTAGAAACAAAGAAATGTAGATGTTGGTGAAGACACATCAGGGCACAAAGTGCAGGAGCAACTCAGCAGCTCAGGCAGCATCTCGAGAGAACACGGATAGATGAAGTTTTGGGTTGAGACTGGATTTTATTTAATAATTCACCTGTGAGGGGTTCCAGCATGTTAGATATTCTGAATGAATGCCAGGAATAATAATTCTGATGAATCCTTTACTAGTCTCTATCTGTTGCATAACAAGACCTTTGAATTTGTCCAGGAAGGAACTGCAGAAGCTGGTTTAAACCAAGCCTATCTCTTTAACCAAGTCTTTTGTCACCTCTCCCAAAGCAGCTCAGTGTTTATATTGTTCATAACCTCTCCTTCATTCTTCAAAATGCCTTGGGTTACTTTGGCATTGTAAAATAATTTGTATACAATGTACAGATTGTATTTCATTAATACCCCAGGAAAAGCAAATCACCTCACCTACTCAAGAATTGCCTAATGGCTTCATACCATATTGCTTCCTTCTCAAACATCTGTTTCCATGCAATGTAATAATGCGGACAATCTTACAAAGTCAACTTGTTAAGTCGAGATGTGTTCCTGACATAGGTTGCAGAATGCAGTGGAACTATGTGGTGGGTATTCTTATTCATTTGCCACTGATGTAAGTGTCAATTCTAACAGCACTCATAGAGTCATAGGCAAAGAGTGATACAGTGTGTAAACAGGCCCTTCTGCCAACATGTCCCAGCTACAGTAGTCCCATCTGCCTGCGTTTGGTCCATATCCCTCCCAACCTGTCCTAACCATGTACCTGTCTAACAGTTTCTTAAATGTTGCGATAGACCCTGTCTTAACTACCTCCTCTGGCAGTTTGTTCCATATTCCCACCACCCTTTGTGAGAAAAAGTTACCCCTCAGATTCCTAATAGATATTTTCCCCTTCACCTTGAACCTATGTCCCCTAGTCCTCAATTCCCTTACACTGGGCAAGGGACTGTGCATCTATTTGATCGATTCCTCTCATGACTTTATACACCTCTATAAGATCACCCCTCATCCTCCTGCGCTCCAAGGAATAGAGTCCCAGCCTACTCAACCTCTCCCTGTAGCTCTATAATGTTCATTCATTCTATCTACCAGTTACTGAAAGTAAGCATGTAGGTGCAGCAGGAAGTGAAGAAAGCTAATGGCATGTTGGGCTTCATTGCAAGAGGATTTGAGTTTAGGAGCAAGGAGGTCCTACTGCAGTTGTATACGGACCTGGTGAGGCTGCACCTGGAGTATTGTGTGCAGTTTTAGTCTCCTAATTTGAGGAAGGACATTATTGCTATTGAGGGAGTGCAGTGTAGGTTGACCAGCTTAATTTCTGGGATGGCGGGACTGACATATGATGAAAGAATGGGTCGACTGGGCTTGTATTCACTGGAATTTAGAAGGATGAGAGGGGATCTTATAGAAACATATAAATTTCCTAAAGGATTGGACAGGTTAGATGCAGGAAAAATGTTCCTGTGTTGGGGGAGCCCAGAACCAGGGGGTCACAGTTTAAGAATAAGTGGGAGGCCATTTACGACAGATGAGGAATTTTTTTTACACCCAGAGAGTTGTGAATTTGTGGAATTCTCTGCCACAGAAGGCAGTGGAGGCCAATTCACTGGATGTTTTCAAGAGAGAGTTAGATTAGCTCTTAGGGCTAATGGAATCAAGGGATATGGGGAGAAAGCGGGAACGGGGTACAGATTTTGGATGATCAGCCATGATCATATTGAATGGCGGTGCTGGCTCGAAGGACCAAATGGCCTACTCCTGCACCTATTTTCTGTTTCTATGCTGTACGGAGGCTGCAATGTGCACCGTCTACAGTTACTCCCCAGGCTGCTCCGACAATACCTATCAATCCAGAAAACCTTAGACCATGGGCAACAGGTCCATGGGATCACCACCAACAACTACAGGTTCCCTGTGTAGTCGCTGAGTAACCCTACATGGAAAATTATCACCCACTCCTTCACTGCCACTGTTTCAAAGTCATGCAACTCACTCCCCAATAATGACCTACGAGAAGGCCTGCTGCCACCAGTTTCTTGCATCAAATATTAATAGGCCATAAACGTTGATTTAGCTAGTGATGCCCAGAACCTGAAAATTAGTGTAAACAAAATTCTCTCCAGGATCGAACAATGTTCAATTTCATTGTTGCATTCATCTTTGTTGATATTCTCTATCATCCTGAATCAAATAGTTCTGACAATAGATTTAACCCATGTTTGTTGACGTGGAATTGTACCTCTGCCGAGGAAAATGAGCGAAGAAAAAAATAACAAGTACTTCTGTATCTCACTCCTGAGGGAGAAAACCAAGCAAGTGAAACATTTGAGGGTAAACAGTAACTTTGCAATTTAAGCTGAACTGTCAACAGCGGAGAAATGTTGAGATTGATATTTAGATGGAGTGCTACATGATTTAAACGCATGGAGCCAGACATTACTCAACGTTTTGTGAGTCATTCCCATTGAGAGATGCCCAATAAACCTTGAATCGAAGTTCCAGATTGAATTCAGAACATATAGAAAATTGAACAGCACAGCGCAGAAATAGGCCCCACAGCACAGGGTAAGGCCCGACAGCGCAGGAATAGGCCCCACAGCACAGGGTAAGGCCCGACAGGGCAGGAATAGGCCCCACGGCACAGGAACAGGCCCCACGGCGCAGGAACAGGCCCCATGGCGCAGGAATAGGCCCCACAGCGCAGGAACAGGCCTGACAGCGCAGGAATAGGCCCCACAGCACAGCAACAGGCCCGACAGCATGGCAACAGGCCCCACAGCGCGGCAACAGGCCCCACAGCGCGACAACAGGCCCCACAGCGCGGCAACAGGCCCCACAGCGCGGCAACAGGCCCCACAGCGCGGCAACAGGCCCGACAGTGCAGGAATAGGCCCGACAGCGCAGCAGCAGGCCCGACAGCGCAGCAGCAGGCCCGACAGCGCAGCAACAGACCCGACACCGCAGGAACAGGCCCCACAGCGCAGGAACAGGCCCCACAGCGCAGGAACAGGCCCCACAGCACAGCAACAGGCCCCACAGCCCACATTGTCCATGCCATATAAGATGCCAGTTCTCCCACTGCCTGTCTCCAACTACATCCTATCTTTGTCCCGCCCCCTCCCCTGACATCAGTTTGAAGAAGGGTCTCGACCCGAAACGTCACCCATTCCTTCTCTCCTGAGATGCTGCCTGACCCGCTGAGTTACTCCAGCATTTTGTGATACCTTCGTACTAAATCAGTCACGCATTGAGTACTGAATCAGTTTTCCATTTCATGGTAGCTTGCTGTCCACACAGTTATCCACTGCAACACTTAACCAGTTATGTGGCAACAAACGAGAACGAAGAGGGATCCAACTGGGGGACCGCCAAGAACAAAGGGGGAACCACTGGGACTCTAATGAGTACTTTTGTAACTTTGTCGGTGCCAGATATGTGACAACTCATTCATATCATATCATATCATATATATACAGCCGGAAACAGGCCTTTTCAGCCCTCCAAGTCCGTGCCACCCAGCGATCCCCGTACATTAACACTATCCTACACCCACTAGGGACAATTTTTACATTTACCCAGCCAATTAACCTACATACCTGTACGTCTTTGGAGTGTGGGAGGAAACCGAAGATCTCGGAGAAAACCCACGCAGGTCACGCGGAGAACGTACAAACTCCTTACAGTGCAGCACCCGTAGTCAGGATCGAACCTGAGACTCCGGCGCTGCATTCGCTGTAAAGCAGCAACTCTACCGCTGCGCTACCGTGCCGCCCCGTGTGGTGTGCAAAAAATGTCACTGTACCTGGGTACCTGTGACAATAAAGTATAATTGAAACATTGAATGAAACACCAGAAGCATCCCGAGATAGCAACAGCCACCACATAAACATAGCTTCCTTCTTATATCTCTTTTGGAAATCATCTGAGATAACACCCAGGGCCAGTACAGTTCAACAGAACACCAACCACCAGAGCAGCCAAGCCTCAGGTTGTGTTTACAAGAGGACATTTTCTTCTTAATTAAGTCAAAAACTAACCGGAGCTCCACAAAATAACTTCAATGGTGAGATCAAAAATTTAGAAGCATATTTCGGAACAGCTGTTTCCTCTCGTCATCACAATTAACTTGTCTGGATGTAACACAGATAATTCATGCTCGGTCGTGATTACTAAACTGTAATTGAATGGATTCAGATGACAACATAGATAGTTAGGATTACTAATGAACCACTTAGGAAGTAGAAGGCTCCTGAGGATGTGTGCACCTTGAAAGTAGTTGGCAGCATAGTAACCAGGATAATACAGTAACACAGAGAACAAATTATATTTACTACAAAATCACGGGCTGTTCTTATAAACTGGTCCGTCCTCGTGTTTAACTATGTGTAGAATGGAACTACAGATGCTGGTATATACTGTGGCGACCATAGGGATTGGTCCTGAGAGTCGAACCCTCGGATTGGCCAGCAAGGTCACATGGTGGTGCGACCATAGGGATTGGTCCTGAGAGTCGAACCCGCTGATTGGCCAGCAAGGTCACGTGGTGGTTTTGGGCGCCCAAAACCAGTCAGTGGGAAGAGAACTTCGATGTGAACAGTTTGAGTTAATGGTTGTCTGTAATCTCGTTTGTTATCCTTTGTAATTGAATATTGCTGCCGCAATAAACTTCTTTAACAAAGTACAAGCCTCCAGACTCGCCATAATACCAAAGATAGACACAAAGTGCTGGAGTACGTTAGCGGGTCAGGCAGCTTATCTGGAGAAAAAGGATGGGCGACATTTCAGGTCGGGACACTTCTTCAGCGTCTGAAGATGGGTCCCAACCCGAAACATTGCCTGTCCTTTCTCTCCAGAGATGCTGCCTGACCCACTGAGTTACCCCAGAACTTTGAGTCTACCTCCAGCATTTAACTATCTGCTTCATTTCAATTTCTTAACATAACTTCCATTCCTTCCATCCTTCTTTAGCGACCTTTCCCTTGAGGTTATCAGTCACCTCTGTTCTTTAAGAATGCAGATTTCCCCTTTTATTCATCTTCTGGTTGATTTTAACGCCCTACTGGTCTCCGAGTTCTTCTCTGAAAATGGTTGACAGACACAATGAGGTTCAAAGTCAGGAAGTGAACCCATAAGTGTGAAAGGATTAATATAGCACTTAGAAGGTGCAACGTGGGCAGTGATGTGGCTGAGTAGTTTCCTGCAGGACAGACAAGCTAACGTGTTCCACCCTATTTTCCCCTACAAGGGTAGGAGATGTAACACCTGTCCTTTCACCTCTTCCCTTCCCACCATCCAGGGACCTAAACAGTCCTTCCAGGTGAAGCAGTGATTTACTTGCACTTCTTCCAACATGGCACTCACAATGTAGTCTCCTCTCAACGTGGGCATTGGTAGAATTGCTGCCTTACAGCGCTAGAGACCCGGGTTCGATCCCGACTACGGGTGCTGTCTGTACGGAGTTTGTACGTTCTCCCTGTGACCGTGTGGGCTTTCTCCGGGTGCTCCGGTTTCCTCACACACTCCAAAGACGTGCAGGTTTGTGGGTGAATTTGCTTCGGTAAAAATTGTAAATTGTCCCAAGTGTGTAGGATAGTGTTAGTGTACGGGGTGATCGCTGGTCGGTGCAGACTCAGTGGGCCGAAAGGGCCTGTTTCTGCGCTGCATTTCTAAAGTCTAAAGTCTAGCACGATTAGCCCCCACTCTTGGATTTTGCAACCACAAAAGTGAGAGCCTTTAAGGGATCAGAATTAAGCAGTCAGTCTTAGTCCATTCCATGGAGATGGGATCTGCCCCTTCACCACTGTGCAGCTCACTCACACCCTGCTCAACACTGAAACCCCACAGCAACCTATCGTCACTATTCTTCAGTTCTGGCCAAAGAAAATAATTGCTCACCTATCGGTCTCAGACTATAAATCTGGCTCCATCACTCACTCACACTCTGTAAAAAAGCAGCCTGACTTGATATATATTCTTATTAATAAAATAATTGCAGCAATGTATTATGTTTTAAGATTCCACCAGAGCAACTAAATGGGCTACTTTCACCTTGTCAAGCGAGGTTGACAGCTAGACAGGTAATTTCCTTGCTGTCAGTTGCGGCATCATTGCCGCCAGGCATAATGCACAGGCAACTACGTGGGGGCTTTTCATGCTGTCAACCGTGACAGTTTGGGCAGCTATATGGGGTCCTTTTATGCCATCAAGAGTGTCAAAAGCTGTCACCAACCTATGCTATTGGCGTTCCCATTGTCCCGATATAGGCAGCTCAATGAATTAGATGTGTATGAAGGAACAGCAGATGCTGGTTTACACCAAAGATAGACACAAAATGCTGGAATAACTCTGCGGGACAGGCAGCATCTCTGGAGAGAAGGAATGAGTGACGTTTCGGGTCGAGACCCTTCCTCAGACTGAGCCAGTCTGAAGAAGGTTCTCGACCCGAAAAGCCACCCATTCCTTCTCTCCAGAGATATTGCCTGTTCTGCTGAGTTACTCCAGCATTTTGTGTCCCTTGTACTTGCATTGGTTTCTTGTCTTTCATCAAATATGTAAAACAGAATCATGTCCTTCATCTGAATTCTGTACAGCAAACAGCAAACTCAACCCCATAGCAAATTAATTAAGGTTATGAGACAGGGTGACATTTTGGTTCCCTCTTTACACGGCGAGATTGGAAACTGCAAATAGATAAATGTTAAATAAAAAATGATTACAACTATTGCTGTAAAATAAACAGCTTGTAAATGGACAGATGTGAAGTGAGGAAGAGAAATAATTTTGTGGAATAAACATTGACACCCAAGTGCCCTGGACAAATCTTCATCCTTCAGAGAATGGTACTAGATTGCTGTTTGCAGGGTCATTGCTGGATGGCTGTTGTCTGCAGTGATTCCAATGTTACAGCAGTGGTTGTACTGAACTAAAACACTGAGTATGAAGCAGCACAGGAAGACTGGAGTTTGTGAAAGTTGTCCACATCATATGATATGCTGCAAAGGGGAATTTCCCCTCACATTCCCCCTGTTTGTGAGTGCGTACATTCAGAGGCACTCCGGTGTATATAAGTCCTTTATTAGCAGATCATTGGCACATCACTGGCTACCATTACCTCCAGCCATCAGGATAGTCTCCTAACTAACACCAGGATAACGCAGTACAAAACCCGGCCTGGATTATGGACCGGATGCACAACAGTAAAACCAGACATGGATCTACACCCCCCCCCATTCAATCCTCGTACCCCCACACTGACTTGCTTTAGCTAAAGTAAAAACAGAAAATGCTGGAAACATTTGGCAGTTTAAGCAGCAGTATCGAGAGAAATTGTGTAAAATGATATTAAAAGTGGCGCCTTCTCTTCACGCACTGACCTTTTTCAGATTTTCTTTTGTCATCAGCCCCACCCAAAATAAACTCTTAACTCCGTCATTAATGCTGCAAATTAACACACGTTTCATATCCTCCATTTCCTCTCCAAACTCCACGACATTTCTGCCTCCTCAATCCCTGCCCACCTTTCCTGAAAACTCAGGTTAAAATGTCTGCAACAACTGCTTCCATTCATACATCTTTCAGACAGCAAAAATCCCCAAACATGCCATTGGAGCATTCCCAAGCAAAAAACAAATCGATGCTGAAGTACAAAGGCAGATGTTGGACAAGACGACCAGAAGTTTGGATTATTGGGTTTTAGGAAGCAGCTCCTAGACTGTGGAACAGCATCCCTCTCCCGATCAGAACTGCCCCCTCCATCGACTCCTTTAAGTCCAGGCTCAAAACATATTTCTACTCCCTAGCGTTTGAGGCTCATTGAGGAGGCGCTGTGAACTGTTTGCGTGCTACTGTATGTTTTCTTTTTTTTTTTTTTCTATTGGAACCTAATCAAATGTACAGCACTTTGGTCAACGTGGGTTGTTTTTAAATGTGCTATACAAATAAAATTGACTTGACTTGACTTGACTTAAAGGTGGAAAAAAGCAAAGATGTTCAGGATGAGAATTTCCAGGGCTTGTTACCAGTTACATTTGGCGGTAGGATACACATGGGTACACAGATAACTGGTGGATTGAAAGGCTGCAGAGGATTGCAGAGTATGGATAAAAAAAAAATCACTGCGCTTGGTAAAATCATGCCATTGTTTAACAGAGAACTAGAACCTGTAATATCATTTGTGGGAACAATAATTATTGCCTTAAAACTGTTACTTTTCTTTTCAAGGATTGTGTCTCAAGACTAATGCGATCTGGGCAGTTCATGAGGAACTCTTGAATTAAGAGGACATAACTTACTTTGAGTTCCCTGTATATTTGACTGTTACTCTGCAAATGGACTTTGTTGGATGTTAATTGACTGAGAACCTATGGTTCAATGTTTCCTTTATCATCACTTGCACCAAGGGACAGTGGGATTCTTCTTTGCATACAGATCAGTACGATTATTGCCATGCATAAGTACAATCCCGGTTAGCTACACAGTGCACACAAACAGCTATATTCAAGAGTTGCCAGACAGCCCGTAAGAAGCCAGTGACGGTCACAGTGGCTCCCATCAGGTTCTTGCCCTTGCTTCATAACCGAAGGACATCCATATTGTAAAGTCGACTTGTATGACTATTATTGTGACCTGGTTTACCCGTAGATAAGTCTTGGTTTGAGCTTTGCTAAAATCAGGTAAGATTTGGAAATGGTCAGTTTTGGAGGAAATGTACATGTTGACCATTGGCATTGATCAAGTTAAACTATTTGTTTATTATTGTCACGTGTAGCCACTTAGTTAGAAACTTTGTATTGCATGCTCGCCACACACATCGTAGCATGCGTAGCCACAGTTGTACAATCACGAGGATGTTGCCAGCACTCGAGGGTCTGAGCTTTTGGGAGAGGTTGAGCAGGCTGGGACTCTTTTCCTTGGAGTACAGGTGGATGAGGGGTGATCTTATAGAAGTGTATAAAACCATGAGAGGAATAGATTGGGTAAATGCCCTGAGTCTCTTGCCCAGAGTGGGGGAATCGAGAATTAAAGGACATAGGTTTAAGGTGAAGGGAAAAATATTTCATAGGACCCTGATGGGTAACTTTTTCACAGAGTGGCGGGTGTATGGAATGAGCTGCCGGAGGAGGTAGTTGAGGCAGGGACTGAGGCAATGTTTAAGAAAAAAATAGATGGGTACATGGATAGGACAGGTTTGGAAGGATATGGACCAAATGCAAACAGGTGGGGCTGGTGTAGATGGGACATGTTGGTCGGTGTGGGCAAGTTGGGCCAAAGGGCCTGTTTCAACGCTGAATGACTTCATTTCTACCAGTGTCAGGCACTAGTGCCTGTGGGGCACGTTCTCTGGACTGGCGATAGTCACAATGCAGGAAAAGAACAGAGACAAGATGAAAGCAAGGAGGATATGAAGAAAAATAAATTCATCTTCAAACATTTGCCTCATCTGCATTTACCCAATTTCCAACGCTACGTGGAAAATTTCAGGTCTAACCACTTTATCCAAGTTTCCTTGAGGGGATTACCAGGTTTGAATTTCAGTGAATAGTTTTATTGTAATTATGGAGAAGGGTTAACATCCTTCTCACTTTTCTCGCTATGTTTACTCCAGTTTCTGTCATATCAGAGCAAACGTCTACACTGCAAGCTTGATTAAGACTCTAAATTTCAGTAACTGTGAGATTAAGTTGTCTGGAATCATCCTTTGAATTATAAATGTATTTGCTCAAGTCCTGTTGCAGAAGTTGGAGTGTGAAAAGATCTATTCTGTCACTGAGGAAGTTATACATTGTCAACTGTATCTCAGGTAGATGTTAAAGATTCCATCTGCTTTGAAGAGTAGAGGAGTGGTCCCTGGAGATGTGTCCAATATTTTCACATGGTTGTTTGTTGCATGTTACTGTGCACTTTTTCACTGCTCTGTTTCTTACATGACATCATTTTCATCCCAGCTGTTATCAGGCAACTGAATCATCCTACCACAACCAGAGAGCAGTGCTGAACTACTCTTCGATGACCCTCGGACTATCCTTGATCGGACTTTGCTAGCTTTACCTTGCACTAAACATTATTCCCTTATCATGTATCTATACACTGTAAATGGATCGATTGTAATCATGTATTGTCTTTCTGCTGACTGGTCACTGTCGCGTTTATTTGTATAATAAAGCTCGTACCACGACGTAAACGGAGTATACCTTTAATTAGCAACTCTGTACAGGAGCCGCCTGCTTGTCTGCATGCCCGGGCAACTCCCTCACTGCCACACCCCGGGTCCCCACGTCACCTCCGGCCACCGCATTCCTTACACTCTTATTCCCATAATACCACATCTCCCTTTCTTTGAGAACAAAGGGTGGACTACCTTTGTCTCTGCAGGTCTTAAGGGGTTTATTCTGCCCTTTTGCTGGAAGACCTGTCCCTGATTCAAGCATGCAAAATAGAAATAAAATAACTTCCGCGTTACCATACTGTGAACTATTACTTTAGCAGGCTGTGTTCTTCAAAACTTAAACTCTCAGGTTTCAGGTAAATGTACCAGGTTTACCGAACATTTTCACCCTCTCTTTTCCTTTATTATAGAAAACAGATCAATAAATCACAAATCAAGTCTCTTCGGCTTTCTAACCTCTCTCCCACACCTGGTCCGCACAGTCTCTGTGGTGGGGCCCTCTCTGCTGGGTGATGTTGTTACTGGTGGAGCTGGCTCTGGTGGAGCTGAATCTTCTCCCACCGGTGGCTCATCAGCGTCGACTACCCCACTGTTGGTCTGCAGCGGCACCAAGTGCTGCCGGTTCCTTCTCAGTGTGCCCTGAGGCACCTGGACGATATAAGAGCGAGGGGTATTGTGTGTAGATAGCACTTTGCCCTCGACTCGTGCATCGGTGACCCACACCTCCTCCTCAGGTACTAGTGGCTCCAGATTTCTCGCTCCGTGCCTCTTGTTGAAGGATCTTGCGTCGTTCCACCTCTTCTCCCTTTCCTTGGCCCCCAGCGCGTTGTAGTCAGGCAAAACTGGATTCAGCAGGGTTGGAAGGGCAGGAACAGTAGTGCGGAGGCGGCGCCCCATCAACAGCTCGGCCGGGCTATAGCCGTTCTGTAGAGGGGTTGCTCTGTAGGCCAGCAATGCAAGATATGGGTCTGACGCCTTTGTTAGCAGGTTTTTCACGGTTTGTACAGCGCGTTCCGCCTCACCATTGCTCTGAGGCCACCTGGGGCTGCTCGTGATGTGCACAAAGCCATACTCTGCTGCAAAGGCTTTAAAGTGGCTACCTGAGAACTGGGGCCCATTGTCACTTTTAAGAACTTCCCCAATTCCATGACGAGAAAACATGGATTTCAGGTGTACCACCACATCTGTGGACCTTGTGTGTGACAGCAGCGCAACTTCCACATACCTTGAGAAATAATCAACTACTAGTAGATAAGTCTTGTTTTTCAGCGTGAATAGGTCAGCTCCCAAGGTTTGCCAAGGCCTGTCTGGCATCTCCGTTGGCATCAGCGGCTCTTTGACATTCCTTCTCTCTTGGATGCAGGTTCTACATTTCAGCACCATGTCATTCAGCTGGCTGCTGAGTCCTGGCCACCATACCGTCTGTTTGGCCCGGCCCCTGCACTTTGTCACCCCCAGGTGTCCCTCATGCCAGGGACATGATTGACTGTATAGTTGTACCTCATGAGTCTCATCCTAAATCTTTGGACTCTTGGTGGGAGGTCATCCAAAGCTTTCCCTCCCAGCAGACTCACCAACGGCTTGTGGTCAGTTTCCAGCTCGAATGGTCTTCCCAGGATGAAACAGCTGAACCTTTCACATGCCCATGTCGCAGCCAATGCCTCCTTCTCTACTTGAGCATAACGCTGCTCTGTCGGTGTCATTGACCTGGACGCATATGCCACAGGTGACCACATGGCATCGCTTTTCTGCAGCAGGACTGCCCCCAGGCCAAAGGAAGAAGCATCAGCAGAGATCTTTAGAGCACTGTTTGGGTTGTATAATGTGAGCACTGGTGTGGATGACAGCTCTGTTTTTAACCGATCAAAGGCGGCCTGCTGCTCTGTCCCCCAGTACCAGTGGTTCTTCTTGGACAGCAGGTCTCGTAGCACTTTGTCTTTTTCGGCCAGGTTAGGCAAGAAGCGGCCCAGCTGATTGACCATGCCCAGAAAACTCCTGAGTTCGCTGACATTTTTGGGTGCATCCATTTCTTGTACTGCTCTCGTCTTCTCTGGATCTGGCTTCACTCCATCTGCTGAAATCACATGACCCAGGAATCTGACTGTGTGGCGTGTGAGCTCACATTTGCCAATGTTGAGCGTAATGCCGGCCTTATATGCCTTCTCTAGCACTGCATGCAGCCGCACATCATGCTCCTCCTGCGTCTGTCCCCAGACCAGGATGTCATCCATGTGACACAGTACCCCCTCCAGGCCACCGGTCACTTCTGTCATCATCATCCTTTGAAAGTGCTCGGGTGCTGATGCTATGCCAAAGGGTAGACGGTTAAAATAGTAGCGCCCAAAAGGCGTGATGAAGGTGGTGTATTTGGCAGACTCTTTTGTCAATGGTACTTGCCAAAAGCCCATGTTGGCATCTAATTTGCTGAATACTGTTGCGCCAGCTAGCATGCCCAGAGTGTGCTCGACAGAAGGCAGGATAAACTTTTCTCTGCATACTGATCCATTCATCATTGTGAAGTCCACACAAATGCGAACATCACCTGTTTTCTTCGGCACCACCACCATCCCGGCACACCAATCAGTCGGCTCCTCAATCTTGGTGATTACGCCCATCTTCTCCATACGGTCTATCTCCTTCCTCACTTTTCCCATAAGCGGCAGAGGGACTCTGCGTGGCGTGTGGAGAGAGAAGGGCACAGCCTCTGGCTTCAATTTAATTGAGTATGGCCTCCGAACAAGACCCAAGCCGCTACACAGCTTCGGATATTGTTGTTTCACTGATTCCACGGTGATGCCGTTAACCCTGCACACAAGCTGAAGTCGTTCTATGGCAGGCCTTCCCAACAGTGCAGTGTGCAGGTCTTTTACTATATAAATGTTCTCTATGGCTTTCTTTCTGCCTCTGCGCAGTGTTTCTCTGGCTACACCCAGGACAGAGAGTGCATCGCCCCCTGGCCCAAACAATGGGCGTGTCGACACTGCCAGGCGTTTCACATCATGCCCCCCTGTAATGTCATAGTACACCTCGGCTGGCATGGCGGTGACATCAGCACCAGTGTCTATTTTAAAGCACACTTTTTTTTGTCTCACTTCTAGCTGCACCGTCCACGGGTCTTTTCCAGCATCCACGGCTCCCAGGAAAAAGCTCTCTTCTTCCTCTGTAGTGACAGCATTGAGAGATTTTGCACTGTTTCTGCACACTCTACCATAATGTCCCTTTTTGCCACAGTTGTGACACACAGCATCTTTAGCAGGGCATTCCCATTTCCCATGCAAGGGCATTTTTCCACATCTATAACAGGCCTTTGAACCTGGCTGAGGCCGTGTATTAAGTCTATTTTTGCTTGGTGTTTGTGCTTGTGGCTGAGGCTTTGAGGGAAATTTGGGTTTTCTGTAGCTTTTAGCATATACTGCATCAACATTAGAGCACTTGCTAGCACCGCTATTTTCTCCTCTTAAGTCAGACCACTGTCGTCTAACTTGTTCAGACTGCCTTGTTTTTGTTATTGCAGTTGCAAGGGTTAGGTCTCTGTCTAGCTGTAGCTTTTCTGACAATGAGACGTTTCTCAGCCCGACCACTAACCTGTCGCGGATCAGCTCGTTCTGTAACTGTCCATAGTTGCAGTGTTCAGCTAATCCGTACAGAGCAGTGATGAAGGAATCCACCGTTTCACCTGGCAGTTGCACACGCTGATTGAACTTGGCTCTTTCATAGATTACATTCTTTTTAGGTACAAAAAATGCATCAAAGCCCGCCTTGACATCTGTGTACTCCCTCCTCTCATCTGCAGTTAGCGTTAGCCCCTTTAGCACATCTTCAGCTTCATCGCCCATGCAATACACTAACGTGTTCACCTGGTTTTCTGCTGACGTCGCGTTTAAATTGCTTGCAAGCCGGAAGCGGTCGAATCTCCTGATCCAACGCTCCCATTCTTGAGGCTTGGTGAAATCGAATGGCTCTGGAGGTTGTATTGTGAACGTAGCAGTTGGTGTGGGTTGCGCCATATCTGCAGGCTCGTCTCCCATCTCGCGCCAAACGATACCCCTTCCTCTTTTTTTTTTTTTTTTAATATTTTTGCTTACAAGGATCCCACTCTTGACACCATGTCGCGTTTATTTGTATAATAAAGCTCGTACCACGACGTAAACGGAGTATACCTTTAATTAGCAACTCTGTACAGGAGCCGCCTGCTTGTCTGCATGCCCGGGCAACTCCCTCACTGCCACACCCCGGGTCCCCACGTCACCTCCGGCCACCGCATTCCTTACACTCTTATTCCCATAATACCACAGTCACCACGCAACAAAAGTTTTTCACTGTACCTCGGCACACGTGACAATAAACTAAATCAAACATCAATGACCGCACTTCTTTTGTTGTAGAACATATGCTGAAGTCATAAAAGGTGCTACAGAAATACATTTTTTCTTTCCTTAAATCCGCTGCCTTTGACTAACTGGCAGATCCATAAAAATCTTAAATTGCTGAAAAATTCATCCTCACTGAATGGTTTAACTTATTGCCGTCATGAGCACCGAGGTACAGTGGAAGGCTTTCTGTTTGCGTGCAATCCAGTCACAGAAAAAGCTAGATAGCACGCAAACAAAAAAAAGTTTTAGCTGCACCTCGGTGCCCGTGACAATAAGAAACTAAAGCTGTGAGGTGAGGATGCATTTCGGGGCGTTATTGGGATCGGCAGTGTTATTGGCATTCATTGACTGGAGAACTAAGTGTCAGGTTGAGTAACTGATGAGAAAAAGTAAAAAATAATTAGATGAAATTCTTTCGAGATGCATTTTCACAGGGAAACGTAGAAACAACCATGCACAGTGGGATTGCTCAGTGAGTGATAAATCCACGGTGAACATATTTATGAATGAGGGATTAACGTTGGGTAGGATAAAATGGGAATTTTCTGCAGACCTACACTGTGGGTAACCTAATTTCGTCCAAAAACATGTTTTTGGATGTCAATAAAGGTACTTTATACTTTATACCCTTGTGGCAGTTTAATACTATTCTTATAGTGTGATCATTGACATCTTACAAACATGCTTATGTCCATAACCCCCTGAAACTGGCAACACCAGCAGATAGAGTGGTAACCATGGCATATGGTATGTTTGCCTTCGTTGGTTGAGGCATTGAATACAAGAGTCAGGAAGTCATGATGCAGCTTTGTCGGACTTTGGCTAGGTCACATTTTAAGTATTGCATGCAGTTCAGGTCGCCCCACTATAGAAAGGATGTGGAGGCTTTGGAAAGGGTACAGAGGAGGTTTACCAGAATGCTCCCTGGATCGGAGAGTTTTAGCTACAAGGAGAGGTTGGACAGACTTGGACAGAGGTTGTGAGGAGACCTGATAGAGGTGTATTAACCTATGAGAGGCACAGGTAAGGTAGACAGTCAGAACCCTTTTTCCCCAATGTCAAATACTAGAGGAAGGAGATGTGTGGGGGAAGTTTGTTTTTTACACAGAGAGTGGTGGATGCTTGGAACACGTTGCCAGGGATGGGGGTTGATACAGATACGATAGTAGCATTTAAAAGAGGCTTTTGGATAGGCACATGGATACGCAGGGAATGGAGGGCTGTGAACTATGTCCAAGCTGTTAGGAGTTGGCCGGCATCATATTGGTCACAGACATTGAGATCCAAAGGTCCTGTTCCTGTGCTGTTCTGTTCTATGTCCTGTGTTCATTTACACAAGGGTTAGGTATCACTGACTGGGCCATATTTATTGGCCATCACAAACTGGCCATGTTAACTGGCTCATCAGGCCTTTTCGGAAGGCAGTTGACAAACACACGGGTTCATCTGCAAGATGGCACCTCCTTCACTGAAGACTCCCCTACAGGTAATGTGCTGAGAGAAAAAAACCACAAAGCAAAGTGCTGGAGGAACTCAGCAGTTCAGGCAACACAAATGGATAGATGTTTCGGGTTGGGGTTTCAGTCTGAAGAAAGGACTTGACTTGAAATGTCGTCTGCCCATTTCCCTCCACAGATGCTGCTTGACCCACTGAGTTCCTTCAGCAAAGAGTCTTCGAGTCGTAGAATCACACAGCACGGAAACAGGCCCTTCAGCCCAACCCGTCCATGATGCCCTACCGAAGCTAGTCCCATTTGCCCGCATTTGGCCCATTTCCCTCTACACCTTTGCTATTCAGCAGCTTGCTTTATGTCGGGAGTGAAGTCTGAACCCGACAGCCGATATCTCAAGTTGCCGCAGGGGTATCCAAGGTGACGCTAAGAAACATTTTGTCACAAATTAAAATGCTTCATTCACTGCAATTTACCCTTCATTGCCGTAGCAGACATCGACTCAATAAATCTAGTGATGACACAGCTGGGATAGTGTACTCCCATTTATAAAGCATGATTGATTCCCCGCACCAGCGTTATGCATATTGATGGTGCTCAGAGAGGTTTGCTGACAAGCTCAATCTAACTCTCACGTATTGTTCCCGGGGAGCAACGTGTAATTAGATTTTTTTTCACATGCAAGGCAGCTATGTGCTGAGCTGGCATCTCAACAGCTCTTTACCTGCATATTCATGCACCAATCAATAAAATATTCCCAGATGCACACCCAATTCTCCCACTGTCCTGTCCGCCTATCTCCTTCCCAGTGTTCTCTTCCAACTATATCCCTCCCTCTGGCTTCATTTTTCACTCCACTTCTCTCTTTATCTTCCACCCTTTTGACTCTTTTTCATCTCCAACCTCGATCTACCCGGCTGCTAAACAGCACCCCCCCCCCTCCCTTCATCTGTATCCACCTATCACTTAAGATAGACACAAAATGCTGGAGTAACTCAACGGATCAGCCAGCATTTCCAGAGATGCTGCCTGACCCGCTGAGTTACTCCAGCACTTTGTGTCTATCTTTGGTATAAAGCAGCATCTGCAGTTTTTTGTTTCTCCACCTATCACTTGCCTGGCTTTGTCCTGCCCCAAACTCTCTTTCAGCTCTCTCACCCGACTACAATCAGTCTGAAGAAAGCTTCCAACCCAAAACATCACCTATACATGTCCTCCAGAGTTGCTGCTCGATCTGCTGAGTTACTTCAGCACCTAGTGTTTCTTTTTGTAAACCAGCATCTGCAATTCCTTTAAATACTCCCATCCAGTGCTTCTTTTGTGCCGAAACGTTAAAAAGTTCAAAACGAGATTGATCTACTGCAGCCAATAGTGTCCTGTGAATTGTTATTTGTGCATGGCCACTTTTTGGTCCACATAAAAAGTACTGCTCCCATCCATAACATTTACTTGAGTCACAATTGACAATGGACAACTTCCTCAGTGACAGATTAGATTTTTTTGTGCTTCAATCTCTGGAATGGGACTGGAGCCAATAAATTTATCATTCAAAGGAAGATTTCACACAACTTAATGTCAGAGTCATCTACAAAAAAGCACTGTGCCCATCTATATACAAGTCGCTACGACCTTCAAAGAGCTTGCTTGCCCTCTACTCACAACAAGGGATTTTGGTTATTTTATAAAAGCCCCAACAAGGGAGTTTTGATTGTTTTTCATTTGTCCCCTCAGTGTTCAGACAGGGTTAAAGCTTTGCCGGTCATATCTTCTCTCACCCGTCCTCACATTCCCCATGAACCATCATCAACAAAATGGACGAACTAAAACTACAGATATCAGCAAACAAACTCGTGGAGGACTGTTGCATTCTCTTAGTAACAGAGACATGGCTTCATCCACTTATCCCAGACGGAGCCATTGAGCTAGCCGGGCGTACAGCGTTTCGTTGGGACAGAAACATCGACTCCGGTAAGAGCAAGGGGGGGGGGGGTTATGCATTTACGTGCACAACAGCTGGTGCACTAACATCCAAATCATAGATAGCCACTGTTCTCCTGATCTGGAGTCCCTAACAGTTAAATGCAGGCCTTTTTACCTTCCTCGCGAATTTACAGGGGTTATAGTAACAGCAGTCTACATCACACCGAATGCTAACGCTAGCACAGCTTTAGGCTACCTGCTCGGTGCAATAAACTCACAACAGAGCACATATCCAGAAGCAGCCCACATCATAGCCGGGGACTTCAACCATGCAGACCTAAAGTCAGTTCTCCCGAAACTTGAACAACACATAAGATGTGCTACCAGGGGGAAAAACACACTAGACAAGGTTTACTCAAATATTAAGAAGGGTTTCAGGTCAGCACCACTACCACACCTGGGGCAGTCAGATCACCTGTCCATATTCCTAACTCCAGCATACACCCCACTCAGGAGGAAAGCTCCAGTCACCATAAAGACTGTTAAGACATGGCCTGAAGGAGCTTCCTCGCAGCTGCAGGATTGCTTCGAAAGGACCAACTGGGATATTTTTGAGGATCATGACTTGGAGGAGTACACATCAACTGTACTTTGCTACATCAAAAACTGTGTTGACAATGTCACCGTCGACAAACGCATCCGGTTGTATCCCAATCAAAAACCCTGGATGACAAAGGATGTCAGGTCTCTCCTCAAGGACCGTAACACCGCCTTCAGGTCTAGTGATAGAGCTCTATACAGTGCTGCTAGAACCAACCTGAAGAGAGGCATCAAGGATGCCAAAGCGTCCTACAAGAGGAAGATTGAGGACCACTTTTCCAACAATGACCCACGGCGGGTATGGCAAGGCATCCAGCACATCACCAACTACAAGACCAGCAACCGCACGACTGCCGACGGCGACGTCTCGCTGGCAGAGGAACTTAACTGTTTCTTTGCTCGTTTCGAGGTGAAAGCTACAGTGGCAGACATAACACCCTCTCCAGCACCTGACAGCAACACCTTCACTGTGCAGGAGTATGATGTTAAGCGCGTGCTCAGAGCAGTGAATCCCAGGAAAGCTGCAGGCCCCGATGGTGTGACGGGCAGAGTGCTGAGGGAATGTGCAGACCAATTATCTGAGGTCTTCACAAAAATCTTCAACCTGTCCCTTTTAAAATCCACCATCCCTCCCTGCCTGAAGTCCGCCACAATCATCCCACTGCCGAAAAAGTCTGTCATCAGCGGTCTTAACGACTACCGTCCGGTAGCACTCACACCGGTCATCACAAAGTGCTTCGAGAGACTGGTCCTGCAGCACATCAAAGCCAGCCTCCCACCCACCTTCGACCCACACCAGTTTGCCTACAGAGCAAATAGGTCTACAGGGGATGCCATCGACACTGCTCTTCACACTGCACTGACCCACCTTGAACACCAGGGGAGCTATGTGAGGATGCTCTTCCTCGACTTCAGCTCTGCCTTTAACACGGTCATCCCGAGCAGACTGGTCACCAAACTTTCCGACCTTGGATTTTCCCAAACCATCTGCCAATGGATCAAGGACTTCCTGACCAACCGCCCCCAGACCGTCAAAATAGGCCCTCACCTCTCCTCCACCATTACACTGAGCACCGGCTCACCACAGGGCTGTGTGTTGAGCCCCATCCTTTACTCCCTCTACACTCACGACTGCGCCCCCACCCATCCCACCAACACCATCATCAAGTTCGCGGATGACACGACTGTGGTTGGACTCATCTCAGAAGGAGATGAGACAGCCTATAGGGATGAAATCCAAAGGCTGGCAGCATGGTGTTCAGTGAACAATCTGGTCCTGAACTCCTCCAAAACAAAGGAACTTATAATTGACTTTAGAAAAACCAGTGGAGATTACGACCCACTCTACATCAATGGGGTCTGTGTGGAAAGGGTACCAGCTTTCAGGTTCCTGGGTACGCACATCGCAGAGGATCTTACCTGGTCTACCAACACCATCACCACAGTAAAGAAGGCACAGCAGAGACTCCACTTCCTGAGGATCCTCAGGAAAACCAACCTGCAGGAGAAGCTCATGTTGTCCTTCTATCGCTGCTCCATCGAGAGTGTGCTGGCATACTGTATAACCACATGGTATGCCAGCTGCTCAGAAAAGGACAGGAAGGCCCTTCAGAGGGTCATCACGACGGCCCAGAAGATCATCGGCTGCTCACTGCCCTCCCTGGAGCACCTGTTCAGACTACGCTGCCTCAGTAGAGCAGGCAAAATAATAAAAGATCCATCCCACCCCGGCCACCGTCTGTTTGTTCATCTGCCCTCTGGTCGACGTTTCAGGTCGATCAAATCCCGAACAAACAGACTTAAGAACAGTTTTTACCCCAGGGCCATACGAGAACTGAACACTACCTTTGCACTAGGCAACTACCTTTGCACTAGGCAACACCGTTAAAAAATCTTGTACTTAATATAATTGTATTTAATTGTATTTATGTATTTATTTGTTTTTGCATTTATTGCATATATGTTTGTACGCACCGTCAGGATTGGCTATTTTTTAATTTCGTTGTACTCGTTGCAATGACAATAAATGAATATTATTATTATTATTATTATCACCATTGAGCACTTGGTGTGCAATTCCTCCTCACCACACACTCTGACAGACTGTACTTACGTTCCCCACTGAGAGACACTCACTCCTTTCCTCGCTCAGTAATTACACTGAGGAGCCTCCCACACATGTTCGTTCCATAGTTGCACTTCTGTCCTCTCTCTCTCTTTCTCTCTCTCTCTCTTTCTCTCTCTCCCTCCTAAATATCAATGTCAATTACACTGTAACTCTGAGACGCCTGGGCTGGTGAACAAAATAATAACCACAAGAATAGATTGGTCCTAATCCCTATGTGGTGGACTCATCACTGTCCTAATGAGAAGCTCAACCTCTCCACCACAATGTCTAATGAAAATCAAACAATTGCAGATACTGGAAGGCTGAAATGACCTGCTCAGTATTTTTTTAGACCATTTTAAATTTAATTACCAGAAGATCTGTCTAGTTCTTCCTTTCTAAATGCCTTGTTATCTCCTGAAACTCTCATCCATTCCACCGGTTGGGCAGGATGGTAGAATTCTATCACCCAGGTTTGATCCTGACCACGGGTGGTATCTGTGTGGAGTCTGCACGTACTCCCTGTGACTGCGAGGGTTTCCTCCAGGTGCTCTGGTTTCCTCCAGGTTCTCTGGTTTCCCCCAAAACGTGTTGGTGTGTAGGCTTATTGGCCTCTGTAAATTGTCCCTAGTATGTAGGGATTGAATGCATAAGTGGGTTAACATAGAACTGGTGTGAATGGGTGATCGATGGTCGGCGTGGACTCGGTGGGCCTGTTTCTATGCTATATCTCTAAGCGAAATAAGTTTGGAAATTGTCACAACGCTAGTATTAAGTAGTAAGTATGATTAAACTATCAAGACTATCATAAATTCATTAGCATCTTTCACGCAAGGAAATCTGCCGTCCTCCGCTGCTCTGATGCAGCTGGAGCAATGGCCTAGCAACGCACATTGCACAAAAAAATTCAGCTGGGTCAATATATTACAGCAATGCTCATAGGATTCACTTGTAAAGCTAAATGCCTCCATCACCAGAACTTGAGGTTTCGCTCAAAGAAATGGTGCCATTTTCCAAAGAACTATTAAATTAATCATTCTTATTGGATCAGCATTGGACAGATATGACATCCCTGTGCAGGGAAAACCATTCATTTCCTGCGGGTTATTCTGAACAGCAATTGTTGAATTCTATTTTGCTTTCCAAACATAACGCCTCAGATTAACCGGGGATGAATAGACACAATTTTTGCTGATTAAGGTGACAAATGTTTGTAGTTAGAAAGTAATCATTGTTGACTCTGTGACCAGTGGTGCATATATTTGTTTGCCTACAGTTCATTTACCTGAATCCCCATTCCATTTGTAATGCTGCTGGGATGCTCAGTGCTGGAATTATTACAGTTGTATTTATTTCATTTCAAAATCATCTTCTTCTTCTTCATGCAAAGTTCCAGATGTTAAAATCATAAGTTCATGTCCGTAAGTGATAGGAGCGGAATTATCCAGATGAACCCAGAGCTCCGCTCGCCAGTGTTCCCACTCAACAAGCAAGGAGAACCTGCTGCTTACTCACCTTTACATTCAGTTTAGAGATACAGCGCGGAAACAGGCCTTTCGGCCCACCGAGTTCCCGCGGACCAGCGATCCCCGTGCACTAACACCATCCTCAACACCAGGGACAACTTACAAATTTTACCAAAGCCAAATAACCTACAAACCTGTTTATTCACAAAATGCTGGAGTAACTCAGCAGGTCAGGCAGCATCTCGGGAGAGAAGGAATGGGTGACGTTTCGGGTCGAGACCCTTCTTCAGACTTTAACCTACAAACCTGTACGTCTTTGCAGCATGGAAGGAAAATGGAGCGCCTGGGAAAAAACCCACGCGTCAACAGGGAGAATGTACAAACTTCGTACATACAGCACCTGTATCAGGATCGAACCCGAGTCTCGGCGCTATAAGGTTGCAACTCTACCGCTGCTCCACCTGTACCAACCCTTGCTTATCGCTCCCCCATTCTTGCTGGCTTCATTAGGTACCAACCCTTGCTTAACGCACCCCCATCCTTGCTGGCTTCATTAGGTCTCAGTCAGGTCATGCCTTTATTTTATAATTCTCACTACCCCGTTTTCCCCTGCAGCCTATAACCTTGAAAGTTCTCTCTGCTTTCCCTCAATCATAGCTCATGCCCAAAATTGATTGCCTTTGCACAACCAGGGGCGGCACACTGGTGCAGCTGGTGGAGATGTTGCCTCACAGCACCAGAGACCATGGTTCGATCCTGACCTCGGGTGTTGTCTGTGTGGAGATTGCATGTTCTCCCTGTGACTGCGTGGGTCCATTCCAGATGCTCCGGCTTCCACATCTCAAAGATGTGCATGTTTATAGGTTAACTGACCTCTGTAAATTGCCCCTAGTGTGTAAGGAGTCGATGAAAAAGTGGGATAACATAAAACTAATGTGAACGGGTGAATGATGGCCGGCGTTGGCGCGAGGGGGGAAGGGCTTGTTTAGTTTAGTTTAGAGATACAGCATGGAAACAGGCCCTTTGGCCCACTGAGTCCGCACGAGTCCACGCTGACCAGCGATCCCCGCACACCAACATTATCCTACGCACATTAGGAACAGTTTACATTTATACCAAACCATTTAATCTACAAACATGTACTTCTTTGGAGGTTGGGAGGAAACCAAAGATCTCGGAGAAAACCTACGCGGTCACGGGGAGAACTACAAACTCCGTACAGGCACAGCACCCGTAGTTGGGATCGAAACTGGATCCCTGGCGCTGTAAGTGCTGTAAAGCAGCAACTCTACTGCTGCGCCACCTTGCTGTCCACCGGCTTGCCTTTAACCTAAACTCTAAACCATTGGCAATCAGCAGCCAAGATGGGACAACAGCAGCCAAGATGGCGGCGCGCACGGACGCAGCGGCTCACAGCTCTCCCTTTCGGTGCGTTTTATGTGTGTTATCTGTGTTATGTCTGTTAGTCAATTTTAGTCATGCAAACCAGGAAAATCAGGCAAATCCTACCTACAACCGAAAGGACCTTCTGATCATAGGATTCCAGTGCAATCGGGACCTTGTGCGCGAATTTCCACACCCGCGAAATATACCGGAAGAGATAGCCAGGACACCGGGCGCTCCGTGGATAGTTGTCGGCGCGAACAGGCGTCGCAGGCGGAGGAGAAACAGGAAGCAAAAGCGAGGATGCCGGTCCGGTATACTTGCCAAGCTAAAGAGACAGCCACACAAACCACCGCTACCCAGCATGTTCCTCACCAACGCCAGATCCATCATCAACAAAATGGACGAACTAAAACTACAGATATCAGCAAACAAACTCGTGGAGGACTGTTGCATTCTCTTAGTAACAGAGACATGGCTTCATCCACTTATCCCAGACGGAGCCATTGAGCTAGCCGGGCGTACAGCGTTTCGTTGGGACAGAAACATCGACTCCGGTAAGAGCAAGGGGGGGGGGTTATGCATTTATGTGCACAACAGCTGGTGCACTAACATCCAAATCATAGATAGCCACTGTTCTCCTGATCTGGAGTCCCTAACAGTTAAATGCAGGCCTTTTTACCTTCCTCGCGAATTTACAGGGGTTATAGTAACAGCAGTCTACATCCCACCGAATGCTAACGCTAGCACAGCTTTAGGCTACCTGCTCGGTGCAATAAACTCACAACAGAGCACATATCCAGAAGCAGCCCACATCATAGCCGGGGACTTCAACCATGCAGACCTAAAGTCAGTTCTCCCGAAACTTGAACAACACATAAGATGTGCTACCAGGGGGAAAAACACACTAGACAAGGTTTACTCAAATATTAAGAAGGGTTTCAGGTCAGCACCACTACCACACCTGGGGCAGTCAGATCACCTGTCCATATTCCTAACTCCAGCATACACCCCACTCAGGAGGAAAGCTCCAGTCACCATAAAGACTGTTAAGACATGGCCTGAAGGAGCTTCCTCGCAGCTGCAGGATTGCTTCGAAAGGACCAACTGGGATATTTTTGAGGATCAGGACTTGGAGGAGTACACATCAACTGTACTTTGCTACATCCAAAACTGTGTTGACAATGTCACCGTCGACAAACGCATCCGGTTGTACCCCAATCAAAAACCGTGGATGACAAAGGAAGTCAGGTCTCTCCTCAAGGACCGTAACACCGCCTTCAGGTCTAGTGATAGAGCTCTATACAGTGCTGCTAGAACCAACCTGAAGAGAGGCATCAAGGATGCCAAAGCGTCCTACAAGAGGAAGATTGAGGACCACTTTTCCAACAATGACCCACGGCGGGTATGGCAAGGCATCCAGCACATCACCAACTACAAGACCAGCAACCGCACGACTGCCGACGGCGACGCCTCGCTGGCTGAGGAACTTAACTGTTTCTTTGCTCGTTTCGAGGTGAAAGCTACAGTGGCAGACATTACACCCTCTCCAGCACCTGACAGCAACACCTTCACTGTGCAGGAGTATGATGTTAAGCGCGTGCTCAGAGCAGTGAATCCCAGGAAAGCTGCAGGCCCCGATGGTGTGACGGGCAGAGTGCTGAGGGAATGTGCAGACCAATTATCTGAGGTCTTCACAAAAATCTTCAACCTGTCCCTTTTAAAATCCACCATCCCTCCCTGCCTGAAGTCCGCCATAATCATCCCACTGCCGAAAAAGTCTGTCATCAGCGGTCTTAACGACTACCGTCCGGTAGCACTCACACCGGTCATCACAAAGTGCTTCGAGAGACTGGTCCTGCAGCACATCAAAGCCAGCCTCCCACCCACCTTCGACCCACACCAGTTTGCCTACAGACTCTTCCTCGACTTCAGCTCTGCCTTTAACACGGTCATCCCGAGCAGACTGGTCACCAAACTTTCCGACCTTGGATTTTCCCAAACCATCTGCCAATGGATCAAGGACTTCCTGACCAACCGCCCCCAGACAGTCAAAATAGGCCCTCACCTCTCCTCCACCATTACACTGAGCACCGGCTCACCACAGGGCTGTGTGTTGAGCCCCATCCTTTACTCCCTCTACACTCACGACTGCGCCCCCACCCATCCCACCAACACCATCATCAAGTTCGCGGATGACACGACTGTGGTTGGACTCATCTCAGAAGGAGATGAGACAGCCTATAGGGATGAAATCCAAAGGCTGGCAGCATGGTGTTCAGTGAACAATCTGGTCCTGAACTCCTCCAAAACAAAGGAACTTATAATTGACTTTAGAAAAACCAGTGGAGATTACGACCCACTCTACATCAATGGGGTCTGTGTGGAAAGGGTACCAGTTTTCAGGTTCCTGGGTACGCACATCACAGAGGATCTCACCTGGTCTACCAACACCATCACCACAGTAAAGAAGGCACAGCAGAGACTCCACTTCCTGAGGATCCTCAGGAAAACCAACCTGCAGGAGAAGCTCATGTTGTCCTTCTATCGCTGCTCCATCGAGAGTGTGCTGGCATACTGTATAACCACATGGTATGCCAGCTGCTCAGAAAAGGACAGGAAGGCCCTTCAGAGGGTCATCACGACGGCCCAGAAAATCATCGGCTGCTCACTGCCCTCCCTGGAGCACCTGTTCAGCCTACGCTGCCTCAGTAGAGCAGGCAAAATAATAAAAGATCCATCCCACCCCGGCCACCGTCTGTTTGTTCATCTGCCCTCTGGTCGACGTTTCAGGTCGATCAAATCCCGAACAAACAGACTTAAGAACAGTTTTTACCCCAGGGCCATACGAGAACTGAACACTACCTTGCACTAGGCAACACCGTTAAAAAATCGGTCATATAATTGTATTTAATTGTATTTATGTATTTATTTGTTTTTGCATTTATTGCATATATGTTTGTACGCACCGTCAGGATTGGCTATTTTTTAATTTCGTTGTACTCGTTGCAATGACAATAAATGAATATTATTATTATTATTATTGTTGAGACCAAAAGCTTCAGCTTGGCTTCCCTCTCTGACCTTTTCCACCTCTTTTCAAAGTTGCCAGAGGAAGTAGCTGAGGCAGGTACAATAACACCATTTAAAAGACATTTGCACAGGTACATGGGTAGGAAGGGTTTAGAGGGATAACCCAGGACTAACCTGGATGGGGCATGTTGATCGGTATAGACGAGTTGGGCAGAAGAGGCTGTTTGATTCTATGCTTCTTTAAACCGTATCTATTTGATCACACTCTGTCAGTTGCACAGACATCTATCTAAGTAGCTGCCAAATTTTGACTGTTCTCTAATTTCCTGAAACATTTTACAGGCATTATATAAATACAAGATTTTAGTGCCTCTGATTAATGGCACTGGTTTTGGCTGCAAACGTAACAATTTTTAATGTAACTAGTGTTCAGGCAGCTGTCGCCATTATTTGTGTGAGCACACATTGACCTAATTGTATTTTGCAATTAAGGCTAACTTAATATTCACTCCAAACCCACCCACCCACACACACACCCAACTCACATACACATACACCCACGCACACCCCCAAACACACATGCACACACACCTAGACACATTCACACCAGACACACACACCCACACACACACACCCGCAACCCCAAACACACACACACACCCAAACATACACACCCACACACACTCCAACACCCATCCACACATACACCCACCCACACAAGAATAGAACATTTAAAAAAAACTCGCAATGCTGTAAATGTGAAACAAAAACAGAAAATGCTGGAAAAACTCAGCAGGTCAGGCAACACCCGTGGAAGGAGAAAATTAGTTACCATTTCACGCAGAAGAACTTTTATCAGACAGGCAATCGCCTTGAAATATGAACTCTGTTTCCCTTTCCATAGATTTGCCCGACACACTCAGAGAGCTGACTCCAGCCCAGGGTACAATATTTCATTCACCCACCTGCCCCTGTCTCACCCGACCCCCCTCTCCTCAATAGAAGGTATCACAAAACGCTGGAGTAACAGCAGGTCAGGCAGCATCTAGGAGAGGGAATGGGTGACGTTTCGGGTCGAGGATTGACGTCAGGGTCTCGACCCGAAACGTCACCCATTCCCTCTCTCCTAGATGCTGCCTGACCTGCTGAGTTACTCCAGCATTTTGTGATACCTTCGATTTGTACCAGCATCTGCAGTTATTTACCTACCCTCTCCTCAATATGTGTAGGAAACTGGTTTAAAATACTGGATTAAGTCGAAGATAGACACAAAATGGTGCAGTAACGCAGCGGGGCAGGCAGCATCTCTGGAGAGAAGGAATGGGTGACCATTCGGGTCGAGACCCTTCTTCAGTTCCTTCTCTCCAGAGATGCTGCCTATCCCACTGAGTTACTCCAGCATTTTGTGTCTACCCTCTCCTCAGTATACCAGCTGGCTTCTCTTAGGCCTGTGGCAGGGTCTCCACATGAAATGTCACCAACGTGTCACCAAATGTCTCCCCACAGATCCTGCTCGACCTACTGTGTTCTTCCAGCAGCTTTGGTTTTTTTTGCTTCAGATTTCAGAATCTGCAGTCTCTTGAGACTGAAATAATTACAATTGGGAGTTTCTATAAATTATATTCCATTATGGCCATTTGACATCATTCCAAAAATTAAGCTCAGTATTTTGCACAAAAACGCAAATGTTTTGGAAGATTATGAATGGTTATGAAAAAAATTACTACGACACTAACTGCGGTCTTCAAAAGCCACTAACAAATACTTCTGTATGTTTTTTTAGATTTAGAGATACAGCGCGGAAACAGGCCCTTCGGCCCACCGAGTCCGCGCCGTCCAGCGATCCCCGCACATTAACACTATCCTACACACACTAGGGACAATTTTTACATTTACCCAGTCAATTAACCTACATACCTGCACGTCTTTGGAGTGTGGGAGGAAACCGAAGATCTTGGAGAAAACCCACGCAGGTCATGGGGAGAACGTACAAACTCTGTACAGACGGCGCCCGTAGTCAGGATGGAACCTGAGTCTCCGGCGCTGCATTCGCTGTAAGGCAGCAACTCTACCGCTGCGCCACCGTGCCGCTATCATTCAGTAAAATTAATCCAATCAGCACAGGTAGTTTTGTAATAGCGCAATAACTGTATTGCTCAGAAACCTCGTGTTGTAGAAAATAGTGTGAAATAAACAACTGTGTCAATGGGGAAAACGGGGTGAGGGGCCTAGAGTTTCAAATTCGCAATAACCAAGTTATTTTCCCCTGCAGGATTTAAAAAAATAAAGGTCTCTCAAATAACAAGACATTTATTATTATTACTACTGCAAACTAAAAATACTAAAGGCTGTATGCTACATTGTTAAAATGAAGTACGATTGCTTCTTACTATTGTCAACAGAGGTGAACGCCTGTCCATTGCAATGGCAACGGCAGATGCTGTCTGACCCGTTGAGTTATTCCAGCTTTCTGCGTCTATCTTCAGTTTAAACCAGTATCTACAGTTCCTTCCTATACAATTACAATGGCTTCTTGTGTTGAAAGTTGCAGCTGTGTACTTCAGAGACAATGGTCTCGGATTACTGCAGGTTGAATACATGGAAACTTTTTTTTCCCAAGACAGGTTTTTTTTCTGCTCACCAATTTCCAAAGTAACTTTTAAGTAATTCTTTCGTTCCCCATCAAAATCGCGTTATAACCAATTAGGCCCGCCTAATGCCAACAGCGTTCTCTGTATCATCAATCACATTATGGATAACAAGTGCTGGAGTAACTCAGCAGTTCAGGCAGCATCTTTGGGGAACATGGATAGGTGACATTTCGGGTCAAGACCTTTCTTAAGAAAGTAGGAATGGGTGATGTTTCGGGTCGAGACCCTTCTTCAGACATCCTTTATGGATCATCCGTTTTGCCAGAACACCAGAGGTCACAGCCTCCGAGAGGAGTCCAACGGCACCAGAATGGTCCACCCAGGCCACCAAGGGGCCAAGATACCAGCCCACAATGTCGGCCTTGGAATTTGACTGTGGGAACGGATCTGCCGGCTGCGGTTCCAGGGTCCCGGCTGCAGGGGGAAAATTCGTCCCGCTGATTGGCCGTGGAAGTCCCGATGCAGTTGAGATCGGCCACCTCACCCGGCCTAGGTGCAACATTTTTGGGGGGACTTCGGGGGGGGGGGGGGGGGGGGTAGATTTCAAGTGCACTCTCACAATTTTGTCCTGAGTAAAGGAGGTGCTGGAACATCAGTTGCCGGAAAATAGGTGGGGGGCCTGTACCGATGAATCGTTACCAAGAGGTTGCCAACTTTATATATACAGTATGTGCGGATCGAAGGGCAGCCATCTTGTGGAAGTTTGGAGAGACAGGTTTGGAGGAAAGATTTCTTTTGAATGGTAGATGAAGAGTAAATGTTATGATTTTGCTTCTCCTAATACCTGGGGGGAAAGTTGCCCCATCTTAGCATGACGGCTGTGCTCTGGGTCACAACCAGACCCGAGAAAGGTAGAGGGTAACACTGCCTGCCAAGAGCTGGAAACTATTCCATTACCATCCTATAGACAGAATAATTTTTTTTTTAAATGTAGTGCTTACTAAGAATAGCTGTGAAGCAATCAATGGCTGTTAGCAATAAGTGTCCAATCTATAACAGCTTTCCCCTATATAATTTAAAATGTAAATGTGAACTAGGGCTAGGTTAATTACTGCAGGAGTGGTCCGCATATTAAAGTCTGAACTTCAACGTAACCTTAAGTATTACAGAGAGGTGTGGATCATCCTCACACTTACTGATATCTGTAACTACATCTTCTCTCTTAAAGGGACACTATCCAAAAAAAATATTTGGCTCAGACTGTTTCTCGTAACTATCTGGTGTAATAAAATAAATTACTTTAAGATGGGTCATCAGCGCTGTCGATTGTTGTGACAAGATCTGAAGTTGTTTATGTCTTGCGTTGAATTGGTTTATCGAACGTTTTTTCGTGCCGAGGCAATTCCAATCCACTCCAACTAGTCCCGAGTTCACTGACCTTCAATCCTCAACTCATTGAATTTCACTAAATGCAGTTACCTTGACTGGGTCTTAATCATCAAACAACTTGATTTTACAATTGCTATCCTTGTGTTTGTGTTCCCCTGTGAATCTGGCCCTCTCTATCTCTGAGATCTGCTCCAACCCTATCCTTTGTGAACCCCTGAACTCATCCACTTCTGATTGTTGTGTGTCCCTGAGGCTCTTCGTCTCACCATTGGCAAACTTGTCGATATAGAACATGGAACAGTAGAGCATAAGATCAGGCCCTTCGGCCCACAATGTGTGTGCCGACTATGATGCTAAAACCATTTCTGATTGACCTGCGCATAATCTATATCCCTCCATTTCCATGTGCCTATCAAAAAGCCTCTTAAATGCCACGATCATATCTGCCTCAACCACCAACCCCGGCAGCACGATCCAGCCACTCACCATCCTCTGCGTCAAAAAAGTTGCTCAGCACATCTCCTTTAAACTTTGCCCTTCTCATCTTAAAGCTATGTCCTCCAGTATCTGATCTTTCCATCTTTGGAAAAAGGTTCCGACTGTCTACCCTATCTATGCCCCTCATAATTTTATATGTTTCCATCAGCTCCCCCCTCAACCTCCGGCGTTCCAGAGAAAACAATCTAAGTCTGTCCAAACTTTCCCTGTAGCTAATACCTGAAAATCCAGGCAAAATTCTGGTGAACCTCCTCTGCACCCTTTCCAAAGCTTCCGCATCTTTCCTGTAATGTGACGACCACATTAAGGATAGCGGAGCCAGGGGGTATGGGGAGAAGGCAGGAACGGGGTACTGATTGAGAATGATCAGCCATGATCACATTGAACGGTGGTGCTGGCTCGAAGGGCCAAATGGCCCACTCCTTCACCTGTTGTCTATTGACCAGAACTGCGTGCAATTTTTCCAAACGTGGCCTAACCAAAGCCCTATAAAGTTGCATCATGACATCCTTACTCTTATACTCAATGCCCCCCCACCCTCCCCTATGAAGGCGAATGTTCCAGATGCCTTCTTTACCACACTGTTTCCTGCGCCCTTATTTCTGGAATTTCCTCCTGAAAACCTTCTGCCTCTTATTCGCCTTCAAAGTAATCTTTAGAACCTATTATTTGAGACAAGTTTTGATCAGCTGCATTGTAACGTTTCCTTCTTCGGCCGATGGTGCTCCTGTGAAGCAGAGTTTTTCCGTCAAATCATAGAATGATTATGCCTGAGAAGAATCCCATCAAGTTTATGCTAGCTATCTCTTTAAGAAGTCCCCTTCAACTATTATAGGATAATGCTCCATCAGAAAGCAGGTGGCTACCGTTAAAAAGCCTCTTTAAGAACGATTGTTAAAGGCAACAGCTGTTGGTACAATACCAGCCATGTGATTAAGTGTCCCTCCATTTCTGATATCAAAGGGCTTTTAACATTTCGAATGACTGCATCTACCTAACTCCACAGGAACGGTGATTGTTACAACAGCCCAGGAAGAGGAAATCAGCAAGTTATCAGAAGGGATGCTTTATATGCAATGAAATAAAATTACATTGCCTGGTGTGTGCAGTGCACCCTACACAGTGTGCTACATGGGCACAGCAGAGGGGAGACCACAACCATCTGGGTCATTGGTTCCACACTACAACTGACTGGGGTGCAACACATGTCCAGGGTGGGGAGAGACTTTGGCTAGTAGCCCCAGGCCTGGCTGAACCAGCCGTATGTTGGGAGCATTGGAAGCACACGTTCAGAAGGTGAAAGAGTGAGACAAATGGGGGAGGACCACAATGTAGAGTCCTTCAGCGGCAGGACTTTGGAGGGCAAGGTCTGGCGGAGATACCACTCAAATAACGGAAGGGATATCAACCCAGGGGGTCACATGAACGGCAAGGATGCTTGGTATAAGGATAGTTTGTGAGCACTACCTAATATAATGCTGAGAAAGTCAGAAGAGTGTTTGCATTGTTGCTGATTTGTATATATTTTTTCATTATTCTGAATAAAGTTTATTTATGGAAAAAAAAGAAAGAGTGAGACAAATTGTTGGGATCAGTAGTGGAGGGGGGGAAGGGTGGATTCAACAATTGAGTAGAATGGTAGAGGGGGACAAGAGGGTCTGGCCTACAGGGAGAGGTTGAGTAGGCTGGGACTCTATTCCTTGGAGCGCAGGAGGATGAGGGGTGATCTTATAGAGGCCATGAGAGGAATAGACCAAGTAGATGCACAAAGTCTCTTGCCCAGAGGAGGTGAATAGAGGACCAGAGGACATAGGTTTAAGGTGAAGGGGAAAAGATTTAATATGAATCTGAGGAGTAACTTTTTCACACAAAGGGTGGTGGGTGTATGGAATGAGCTGCCAGAGAAGGTAGTTGAGGTTGGGACTATCCCGACGTTTAGGCGGGCAAGCGGGACTAGTGTAGCTGGAACATGTTGGCCGGTGTGGGCCATGGTGGGCCGAAGGGCCTGTTTCCACACTGTATCATTCTATGACTCTCGGGGGAGGGAATTAGATCAGGATCAATGTGGAGGTCCATTGTGTGGGTGTGTTGGAAGCACCCCTGCTGAACAAAGGTGGGCAGGCGAGGAGAGGGACGTCGTGTCCAAGGAAGGCGATGGGTGGAGGGCCACAACAATCTAGGGCTTGCCTGGACCAGGCACGTCTCATAAGAACTAGAGAGTGGGCTTTAAAAATGGCGGCAAAACATGGAGCCTCTTGCAATTTCCACTACTGTGCATATATGTATATATTATATGTTTTACTATTCCATCACATGCACTCTGGTTAACTGCATTTCGTTGTCTCTGTACTTGTACACTGCACAATGACAATAAAGTTTGTATTTTATTGTATGTGGGCTCAGTGGACTATTTCTGTACACTTGCTAATCGGGGATCAGGGGGATGGCAATACTCCAATGGACTGTTTATATGAAAAAGAATTTCACCGTGTGAGCGCTTCTCATGTGACAATAAAAGCACATTGAACCATAACACCAGACTGAGGGTAAAGGGCGCAGGTTGGAGGTTGAGAGGTGGTGTATTGTTGAGATGGGGGTCAGGAAGGTGAGGAAACCAATCTACTTTCCTGGAAAGATCCCAGTCCAGCATTACACTGGGAAGGCCAGGCTGTGCCAGAAGTGCCCAATGGCACGGTGTGGTCAAAATTGCTGTTCTAAGAAGGTGCCACGCACAGGGTGTGATGGCAACACATCAATCCCTAGCACTGAAACTGTGTCAGGTGAGTAAAGATGACTCACAACTGGAAGCACTCACTGCAATTTTGAAGACTGATGTCAAATTCCCCAGAAGTAGTCATTATTGCCTTTCTTTCTGGGAAAAAAAAAATTCAGTTGTCATCTATCCTAACATTTACTTAAGCGGCACAGAGTTAACAATGCCATGTAAGTGAAATTTTTGGCAGGTGTGTGATAACTGGAGTAAATGGCCTGTCCTTGGAAATGAAAATCATTTTGAACTTGGATTTCCTCTCCAACATTAGCCCACTCTGCTGGCTCGAACAAAATACAAACTGCCTCACCTTCCAAGAATGAGCTGTGCGTCGGTGTGTTGAGGACATTAGCAAACAGTCAGTAAAATTGAAGGCTCTCACAGCTGATGATTTTGTGGGTGAGGTGGTCTCACCGGTTGACAACGCTATTCTATGTGTGCAGCTGGTGCTATGCAGAGACTGCCTCGAATGCTGCACTCAGCCCCCAGGTAGTGGGGTCCCATCAAAAAAGCTGGTACCTGGGGTGTCAGTGGAACCAACAGTGTGGACCCAAAGGACAGACGGCCATGGTGGAAATGCCGAAGAATTGAGGAAATAGCTTTAAGATCAGAGGGGGAAACTTTAAAGAAGATGTGTGGGGTAAATATTTTATGCAGAAATGACAAAGATTAGAGGACATAGCTTTGTCAGAGAAGGAAAGTTTAAAAGAGATGTGTAAGTTTAGAGGAGGGGTGGCACAGCAATGGAGTTGCCACCTTACAGCGCAAGAGACCCAGGTTCGATCCTGACCACGGGTGCTCTCTCTATGGAGTTTGGACGTTTTCTTTGCGACTACGGGGGTTTTCTCCGGGTGCTCCAGTTTCATCCCACACTCCAAAGACGTACAGGCGTGTAGGATAATTGGCTTCTGTATATTGTAAATTGTCCCTAGTGTGTAGGATAATGCTACCGCACGGGGTGATTGTTGGGCAGGGTGGACATGGTGGGCAGAAGGGCTTGTTTCCACACTGTATCTCTAAGGTCCAAAGTCCAATGTAAAGTGTCGGGCAAATGTTTAATACAGAGTGGTGGGTGCCTGGAAAGTGCTATCAGGGGTGGTGGTGGAGGCAGTTACGATTTGAGGCCTTTGGAGAGGCACATGGAGAGATAGGAGTGGGCAGAGAAGCTTAGTTTAACTTGAAGGGCCTGTTCCTACGCTGTGTGATCTTGGTCATTGAATTCAGGTCAACGCAAAATCAGCCCGCGTTATAAATTGGCGCAACCTGCAGCTGTTATTTCACCTGTGGTATTAAAAACAAACCGTACAGATGGATCATCTCAGCTACAGTGTCACATGAAGAAGGATGAACATCAAATTGATTCAGATTCACTCTGTTTCTTTCGTGTCGCAATTTGGAAGGTTTCAGTGAAGAGTGCAGGCTCGCACAGCTGCGCGTTTACAATTCAGCCGATTGTGAAGGGAACCTTGGTTTGATCACTCCAAGGGTCTCTTTGCGAAATACATTTCAACAGCTTCAACCCAGCAGCCTGTGGGTGCAGAATAAAGCTACTCCTCACGCGGCAATCTCATTCAGAGGTCGCACGGTGCAAAGTGTGGGAAGCAGAAACTGCTCACTGTTGCCATCAGAATGCACCTGCAGGAATAGACATGAATCTGCCAATATAGGAAGCATTTTGCTTTGGATCTACTTCATTCAGCTTCAGCCGACAATGACATTCGGCATGTGAAATCTGTGCCGATCTCCATCTCCGAGCTCGAGGAGAATAAATGTATAAAACTATAATAATATCTGGTACGTCAAAATGAAATGTGTGCTGTTCAGCTAAGTGCTTTGAACTGTACCTTCCCCCAAGGCTACATTTGCTGAAACGCCAGAGTGTGATCTGCAAAACACTCGTTAGACGCTGATAGAGGACTTACTACAGGGCAGCAAAGGGAGGGAGGAGAATATAGTGTTAGAAACAGCTGCTCACAGCAGCCATTGTGTACTTCAGGTAAGCTGGGCTGAACAGCAAAGGGCAGTGGTCCATGCGGTTTGTCTTTAAAGGATATCCAGCATGTGCCACATAAATTATTTGGTGTATTGCATGCAGTTTTGCAGTTCTGGTTGCCCCAGTGCAGGAAGGATGTGGAGGTGTTGGAATGGGTGCTGAGCAAGTTCACCAGCAAGATTCCTAGAGTAGAGGGTATTTGCTACAAGGAAAGCTCCACCATCAAGAAAGATAAGGGATTAAGGCAGATGACAGCATCACCTTCTGCAGATAGACACAAAGTACTGGGGTAACTCAACGGGTCAGGTAGCATCTCTGGAGAAAAAGGATGGGTGACGTTTCGGGTCGGAACCCTTCTTCATACTGAAAGTAGAGGGGAGGGAACTGGAGGTAGGAAAAGGCCAGAACCAATCATTTGTTGTCCAGAGATGCTGCCTGACCCACTGAGTTACTCAGTGTCTATCAGTTTGTGTCTATCTTCCATATAAACCAGCATCTGTAGTTCATTTCTACACATCACCTTTTCCCTTCAAAGTCGTATGCCACGCTGATTTGGAAATCTATCACCAGTCCATCATTGTCACTGAGTCAAAATCCTGGAACAACCTCCCCAGTAGCTTTGCGGGAGTATCTTTACCAGAAGATGATGGTGACCTCTAGGAGCTGATTACCACCAACATTCCATGGGCAATTTGGGATGGGCAATGAACGCTGGCCTTCCCAGTGAAACCCTGATGCCGAAAAATGAATATCGAACAAGAGATATGTGAGTTTAAGGTCGAGAGTCAACTCTGATCTAAGTGAATGGGTGGGACCAAGCAGCCTGCTCTTGCTCCAATGTATAATCCTTCTACCTTGCTGAATGTGAAGCTCTGCAAGGGTTGCTCAATGGATCTGACTGTAACTATAAGAATGTGTGTACGAAGAAAGGCAATAAGTAATTAGGCTGGACAAGAGTAAATGGTTCCATGGGTCTTCCTTCCATATCCTAACCATGCTCTCACTCTTTCCATGAGAGGAGCATTTAAAGCAGCAATCCATTACCCTAATAAGATAACGTTGAGATCAATTACCACTGGAGAAACCAGTCAGTAATGGGTTACTGAACTAGTACAGTACAATCGCTTGGTAATTAAGGCCAATAGATGGAGAATATTAATTGTACCTTTTTGCAGCATTTACACATTCCCTAAATATTTGATGCAAAGAGACATGAGTTACAGGAACTGGCTGCATTATTAATTTCTGTGATTAAATCCCAATATTTCCTGTCAGAGGGCAGGCGCCAACTGGTTTGGAACTTAATCTGGATAGGGTATAAGATTCTGTCTCACTCTGCCAGTTCCTGCAATCAGTATCCACTGAGAGGAAATCATTGCTCCACAGAGTAAACACTACACTTCCTCTCTCTCACCCACTCCACAGTCAATGGCTTTGACATCCAAAAATAACTACGGCACCATCAAGCTTAGGCGTGACGCCAGACTGCACCACAGGTAACGGGTCCAGAGCAAGTCCGCTCCGAGACGGGATTCTCGCACGGGGGTTTTGAGCAACTGCTCACCTGGGCCTTGCAACGAAAATCCAAAGTTGCGAAAAGAAAGGGAAAAAATATCACACTGGGGAATTGGCAGCATTGAAAGTTCGTTTATTCACTCTTGGAGAGATTGGCATTGCTGGTGGCATTTACTTCCAGTTCTGATGCGCCCTGGGTAATATGATGAGTCTGCTCCTGGTACCTTGTGGGTTGCTGTCGCTTCTAACGGGCAGGTAGGATGATCAAATCCTCCAAATATATCAACGCTGTGGGGTTGAGTACATGCAGTGATATTTATATATTGGAGCTCCACACTTCCTTCATCCAAAGCGGAAGGTTGCCATTAGGCCAATTATGTCCTATCCCTATTTCCCATCTTCTTACATGGATAGGAAATGTTCAGAGGAATGTGGACCAGATATGGGCAAATGGGACTAGCTTAGATTGGGCATCAGGGTGGGCATGGACAAGTTGGGCCGAAGGGCCTGCTTCCATGTTCTATGACTCATTTCCCTTGCTACTTATATTTCTCTCTCTTGATTATCAATGCCCCTTTATGATTTGCTCACTGAGCCACACTAGGGGTAAAATGCAGAGCCCATTTAATCTACCAGCATGTGTTTGGGACTTGGCAGGAAACCAGAGCACCTGGAGGAAGCACACAGGATGAGCATGCAAACTCCACACAAACAGCACCACCATCACGCTGCCCATGAATAACATCGTCAATAATGACTTAAAAGAAAAGTGATAAATTCATCCACTAACTCAACCATTTTCCACAGTTCTGCTTTGTTCAATGAATACTTTAAAAGAAACCTGGAAGTTACCATGACAAGGGGCAATTAAGAAAATCACAGGAATGAGATGGCTTTGTACATTGGCCTGTCGAGGAAAAACTGGGATCAATACCTTTTACTGAAACCAGCTCCTCAATTCCAGATTTTTGAACAGAAGATAGCAAATGCATACTCTTTAATGGTGGACTCTCCAGTCAGTTGGATTGCTGTGAGAGATGATGTATTTAATGATCCATCCTTAATGTGGATGTAAAGGACTTCACAGTACAGCTCTGGAGAAGAGGGGAGTTCTTCCAGTCCCCTTGTAAATATTTATCTCTTAACTGACATCACTAAAACAGATGATCTTGCCATTTATTTCAGTACGTGCAACAGAAGCACGTGCTCAAACTGTCACCTTCTCTCCACACCGCCCTTCTGACGACAGGCTGCAAGCTCTTAAACAAGGAATGCCTAACAATGTCCCAGGTTCATCATGTTCTTTCTCCAGCAACGTAACGACAATACTACCACACACCTTTTAGCTTAGTTTAGTTTAGAGATATTGCATGGAAACGGGCCCTTCGGCCCACACCCATCATTGAACACGTTCAAACTAGTTCTATGTTATCCCACTTTCTCATCCACTCCCTACAGATAAGAGGTCATTTACAGAGGCCAATTACCCTAGAACGGCAGAGCAATCTTTTAACCACATCAAGATCTATGGTCTTCTACAGAAGAGAGACACAAAGTGCTAGATTAATTCAGCTGGTCAGGCAGCATCTCTGGAAAAAAAGAATAGGTAACATTTCAGGTCAGAGCGCTTCTTCAGAAGAAAGGTTTAAAGGGTTCTGACCCAAAACGTCACTATTCCTTTTCTTCAGAGATGCTGCCCGACCCGCTGAGTTACTCCAGCACTTTGTGTCTATCTTCGATATAAACCAGCATCTGTAGTTCCTCCCTACAATATATGGTTTTACACACTTCCAATGGAACAAATGTACCTGAATTCCATAAATCCTTATATCTGGCTTGAAAAAGGAAAAGTCATCTAAGAACAAGTTTTAATTTACCAGCATTTGTAGACGTTAATGTCAAGCATTGCAAGAGACGTAGCACTTACCCTGGCAATTTCAGCATACGCCAATCCCAGTATCCCCTCCCAGTTGGAGCCATTGATGAAGAATTTATCAGACTCTGTGATGGCAGCGATGTTTGCTCGGACCGAGACATTAGGGCCATGTGGAATACTGACGATGTCTGTTCCCAGCTCCCCTTCCCACTTCCCTTGGGTGTAAGGAACGTAGACACTCTTCCTCAAGTCTCGGTAAGTGCTGGAGCTGAAACACAAAGGGATTTGTGCTGGTAACTTACCACAAAATGGCAAACAAAAGAGTTTGAATGTTAACTTCTGCAACAGCAATGGTATAATCGTCACAAATATTATGCTGTTTTTCCTATGGTGCTTGGTTGACACGAGTCCAAGTAAAGCGATGACCATTGAATACTGTCCCGATGCACGATAGCAAGATTATCTCACTTATTTGAATTTTAAATCGATTTTCTGTCTATTAAAGTTAACAATATAATTTGTCAACTTCTGCTAATTTCATGCAGAAAAACACAAATTGCTGGTGGAACTCAGTGGGTCAGGCAGCATCTGTGGAGGGAATGGACAGGCGATGTTTCAGGTCAGGGCCTTTATGGCAACTTTTTAGAAGAATGGCCACTCCTGCCAATTTCATTGGAGATGCCTTATCCAAATTTCACCGCAGCTCACCCTCCTCAATATATTGTAACACTGTGTAGGAAGGAACTGCAGATGCTGGTTTACACTGAAGATAGACACACTTTACATACTGGTGTAACTCAGTGGGTCAGGCAGCATTCCATCAGTCTGGAGAAGGGTCTCGACCCAACACGTCACCTATTCCTTTTCTCCAGAGATGCTGCCTGAACCACTGAGTTACTCCTGCATTTTTTCTCTATCTTGTTGTAACACTGTTGTTTACCGGATCAGCCTCCCACTTGCTTTATCTGTCTCCCTGGATGGCAAACATCTCCCAGCAGCTTGTGGCCAAGCTAGCTTTGCATGAATGGCCATTAAGGACTATCTCGACCCTCCTCCATTCAGAATCATTTAATGTATCAGAAACACAAAGTATGAATTTCTTCATTCTAAGCTAGATTTAAAAACTATTGTAGGTGTTATAAGGAGGAACGTATGCTAGATTTCAACCTAGGTCCTGATCTGAAAATGCCCCAACCAAATGTTTGTACACTTTCTCCCGTGAGTTCAATGTTTACAATATCCCCACTCGTTCAACTCAGGCTTATTTGTGCATGAATTTCTGGATTCTCCAATAATTGTCAGGAAAATTCTTGAAACCTTTACAAGCTGAAATATAGCTGAAAAAGAGTGTTAACAGCATCTGACTGATGTCACGATTCTGTCACTTGAAATCTCTGAACCAGTCACCAATGAATGTGTAATCAAAGTCACAATGTTTCCCTCCAGATTTCGTCACTTTTCTTCTCTTGATGGTTTGTCTGAAGCTGGCAGAAGAGTTCAAGGCGGGCAAGAGGTTGACGAGGTTATGTCATCTTTCTGCGACTGTTTATTGAGAGTGTGTGGTAGATGTTAAGCCCAAGAGGGAACAAAGGACAAATCAGGATGAGAAGATACGTTTCCAGTTTGACTTGTCGTCAGTGAATAGTGTGATACTTGACAAGGGATTGGAGGGAGATTGTTGCCCAGGTGACACCTTCAACCTTTGGGGCAGCACAATGGCGTAGCAGGTAGTGCTGCTACCTAACAATGCCAGCAATCCTAGTTCGATCCTGATCTCCAGTGCTGTGTGTTGTGCACCTTGTGGGTTTCCTCCCACCTCTCAAAACTGTCCGGGTTTGTAGTTTAATTATACATTCAAAATTGGCCTTTGTGCATAGCTAGATGGAAGAATTTGTGAGATGTTTTTGGAATGTGGGGAGAAGAGGTTACCAGGAACATTGGTGGGAAATCGGATTACTCCGAGAGTCAGCATAGACTTGATGGGCCAAATGGTTTCCTTCTATGTTGTAAGGAAAATGGAAAGAAGTCAGCTTCAGCACCACAGTCAGGAGGTCACATTTGCCTTTAGAGGATGCATGAACATAATCAAGGAATCAAGGGAGAAAGCAGGAACGGGATACTGATTTGGATGATCAGCATGATCGTATTGAATGACGGCGCTGGCTCGAAGGGCCAAATGCACCTGCACCTATTTTCTATGTTTCTATGAGGCACTACTGTGGATCAGAGAGGCTTTCACATGTATGAATGTCCTGTCTCATTCAGTCTCGGTGTCTGGGCATGATTGGGAATGGAGTAAACACAAGTCCATGATGTGGCTTCAGACGGGCCATGGTTAGGTTGGTTCAGATTGGCTATTCTAAGGCAGGTTTTGATCGGTTGTGGGAGGATGGAGTGCCAATTTGTCATGATCATGTCAAGTTTAGATTGGCTGTCGCAAAGTCGGTCTGGATTGGTCACGTTTGGGTCGGTACGCCATAAAATATGGTGCACAATATTGGTCACACATATATCAAAATAACATGGGGTCAGCCAGAAAATGATATTTAAACATAGAAACATGGAAAATAGGTGCAGGAGTAGGCCATTCGGCCCTCTGAGCCAGCTCTGCCATTCAATATGATCATGGCTGATCATCCAAAATCAGTACCCCGCTCCTGCTTTCTCCCCATATCCCTTGATTCGGTTAGCCCCAAGAGCTATATCTAACTCTCTTGAAAACATCCAGTGAATTGACCTCCACTGCCTTCTGCGGCATAGAATTCCACAGATTCACAACTCTCTGGGTGAAAAAGGTTTTTCCTCATCTCAGTCCTAAATGGCCTACCCCTTATTCTTAAACTGTGAACTCTGGTTCTAGACTCCCCCAACATCAGGAACATTTTCCTGCATCTAGCCTGTCCAATCCCTTAAGAATTTTATGTTTCTATAAGATTCCCTCTCATCCTTCTAAATTCCAGTGAATACAAGCCCAGCCGATCCATTCAAGGAGAATAACTACAAACTATTGGAGTGTTTTTATACAATTCAGAGGAGGTTGCCTCTACATTTTACTCTGTGCTCCCTTGTCATAGATTCTGCAACTGATGACAGAAGTTACTGTCAAAATCATGTTCTCCTTATCATTTCAAAATAATTAACCAAATTCCTGGGAATACAGCCCCAGTTTGTATAAGATAGATACAAAATGCTGGAGTAACTCAGCGGATCAGGCAGCATCTCTGAAGAAAAGGAAGAGGTGGCATTCCCCAAGAAGGGGTTTGACCCAAAATGTCACCTATTCCTTTTCTTCAGTGATGCTGCCTGACCAGCTGAGTTACTCCAGCATTTTATGTCTGTCTTCGGCATAGACCAGCATCTGGAGTTCCTTCCTACCCTTTTTGTGTAACCTCGATAACACTGTAACACTCACTGATGCACTCAGATACAGCATGAAGCTGTTTAGAAAGCACAGCGCCCACTTTAACTTTTAGAATCACCATTTACAGCATCGGGGGTTATTCAGCCCATCTTGTGTGTGTCAGCATGCTGAAGGTTAATCTTATCGCCCTGCCTTTAACAACTGATTCATTAAATATTGACAGACTGAGTAAATCACAGTATACTTTACCTTGGCTCGATCATCAAAATTAATGCAATCTTTTAAAATCAATGTGTTGGCACAAGTTTAGTTCATTCATAGTGACTTCACACAATCAGCCTCATTGTTGGTACAGAGCTATTTATAAGGTGTGCTCAGGCTGTTAATTGATTAGTTTTTTCTTCCTCTCTCCCTAAGGGTTACGGCTTCCTCTTTCCCCGATACGCCACTGGGAACATTTGCCTCATTCAAATTGCAACCATCACGCCAATCGTAGATCAATAGGTCACTCTCTAACCTCAAGAAGTGTCATCATAAAAACCTACGCTGACACTCTCATGCAGTGCACTGGGTTCTTTCTGTCCGCTGATTTGCTCTCCACAGATCCGCATACTCCTGAGGTCAGCTCCAGACACCACCTCAATGTTTTTCCGAACAATTATACCCATACATTGATGAACAATCACTGTTGTATAAATACAGTATTCAGTTTCTGGACCACTTGTGTTAAGTGGGTCCCAGCCACACACTATTCTGATAAATAAGTCTTTGTTTATGTTGCTGCAGCTTCTGATTTCAAAACAGACTTAGAGGAAGTAATTAAACCTCATAAAACTGTTTCTTCACAGGTCAACGTTGTAATACTGAGATTCTGACAAATGAAGTGAAAGTATGTAGCATTGTCAGAAATAGTGTTTATTGGATGTGCAATTAAACCAAGCCCTGTTTGCACTCTTAGGCACAGGTATAAGATCCCACAACACTTTATTGAAAAGCAAGGGTGATTATTTGGTTTCCGAACAATATTTCTCTTTCGCCCTTAGTACTAAAATAGAATTGCCTAGTATGATAGATACAGGAAGGTGTGCTGTATACTAGCAGTTGTACATTTCATTCTGGTTCTGAAATTCAGAATCATTGACTTCACTGGAATCAAATTTCAGAAGTGAAGCAGAATGCCTTGCTGCCACTATATAACACGTTCCAACTATCGACCTGGGATGTGTTTCGAGGCAATAATCTTGTAACTGTGGAATATTAGAAAATTCATGTCACAGGCCTGTCATTCTATCGAGTTTTTGACAACCAAAACTGCTTACTCCCATCTTCTGACCGTAATTCTGTCGCTCTGCAGGTCACGGTTGTTCAAGTACACATGCAAGCACTTTTTAATGTTGTGAAGAATTCTGCTCCCAGCACCGTTTGAGCTCTAGTCCCCGAGGGGTATAGAATTTTTCTCATCTCCCCTTAATCCTTCTTCCAAATTTGCCAAATCTTTATCCCCTGGAAAGGCCATTACATTGGAACTATTTACTCTGTCGAGGTGCCTTATAATATAATACACTTCAATTAAATCTCCCCAAAGGCAATATAACATTGGCTTATCCCATTCGTTCCACCATGCCAAAATGCTGGCAACATGCTTGCAAATGTTCTTTGCCCTTCTCCAGGGCAATCTCACCTTTCCTACAGTTACAGTTTAGTCTGTTGTCACGTGTACCGAGGTACAGTGAAAAGCTTTTGTTGCATGCTATCCAGTCAGCGATAGTGAACTGCAATACGGTGACCAGAAACATAGGCGGTATTGTATGCAATGCTGATCATCCTCTTACAGGAAGGATGTGGAGGCTATAGAGAGGGTACAGAATAGGTTAACCAGGATGCTGCCTGGATCAGAGGGCGTTAGCTGTAAGTAGAGGTTGGAAACATTTGGTTTGTTTCATCTGGAGCTTCGGAGGTTGAGGGGGATCTGATAGAACTCTATAACATTCTGAGAGCCATAGACGGGGTAGACAGTCAGAACCTTTTGCCCAGGATGGAAATACAATATAACGGAGGGCACAGCTTTAAAGTCAGAGGGGCAAAGTTTACAGGAGATGTGCGGGGTACGTTCTTTTCCCCGACACAGAGGGTTGCTGTGCCTGGAACAGACTGCCAGGAGTGATGGTGGAAGCAGATACAATAATGCTCTTTAAAAGGCTTTTAGATAGGCACAAAGATATGCAGGGAATGGAGGGGTATAGATCATGTGCAGGTAGAGGTGGCTAGTTTAACTTGGCTGACTCTCTCATGCAGTACCCCTGTACAATGACAATAAAGATATATTGTATTGTTGTATTGTATTGACAAGGGCCCATTTCTATGACTTCTCAGTTCAAGATTCAAGATTCAAGATATCTTTATTTGTCATCCAAAAAACAAGTTTTTTGGACGTAATTTAGTCACCTACAGTCCAATAACAAAAGCAATAAAACAAGCAAATTACACAACCCCAACCAACACACAAAAAAAAAGAAACATCCATCACAGCGAGTCTCCTCCAGTCCCCTCCTCATTGTGATGGAAGGCCAGAATGTCTTTTCCCTTTCCCTGCCGTCTTCTCCCGCGGTCAGGCTGGTGTCGTTGCCACGTTCCAGGCCGCGCCGGACGGTGAAAGGTCCGCAGCGGGCCGACCCAAGCCTAATGTCAAGGATAAACAAGTCTGGTGCCTACTTGTAATGTTAGAATTAATGTTCTGCTGTTCCTCCACACATCTTAGACCTTGCCCATCTATTGCATATTCCCTTGCCTTGTTGCATTTCCCCAAATGCGTGACCGCACATTTTTCCAAATCGTGATTTTCCTCACTACTTCTTAATCCAACTGTGCAATCTATCAGTATTCCCCTGCAGTCTGCAGCTTTGCTCTCACTGTCAACCAAACGCAGTCAACTTTTACATCATCTGTAAACATCTTCATCATACCTCCTACATCTTACGTCTAAATATATCACAAACAGCTAGAGACTAAACACTGAGCCTTGTGGAACTCTGCTGTAACAGACTTCCAATTGCAAAAGCGCCTATCAGCGGATACTCTTTGCTTCTTGCTACTGAGCCAATAATACCTCTTGACATTAAAACTTTGTCCCATAAAACAAAAATCAATTACAGCAAAGTCCTGTAAACTTTTCACTTTTGTTGCAATAAAATAAATCCATAGGATAATTCTAACATTACAAGTAGGCACCAGACTTGTTTACCCTTGACATTAGGCAATTGGCAAAGAGCGTCATTTGTCTCCTACCCCCACAAGCCATCATTTGGTCCTGCCTTGTCAATAAATCTCAGAAATAAGTTATGTGTAGGTGTTACTTTAATTACTAGTTTATTTATTAAATGTTTTTGCAGCTTAGTTTATAATTCACTTTGTTTGCATGTGCAACTTTACTTAGTATCATTATCAAAAGGACATAAGTGATAGGAGTAGAATTAGGCCATTCGCCCCCATCAAGTCTACTCCACCATTCAATCATGGCTGATCTATCTCTCCCTCCTAACCCCATTCTCCTGCATTCTCCTCATAACCTCGGCACCTGTGAAGAATCTGTGTAGGAAAGAACTGCAGATGCTGGTTTAAATCGAAGGTAGACACAAAATGTGCACACTAAGGAACTTAAAGCTGCTGACCCTTTCAACCTCAGCATCACCGATGTGGATGGGGTGGTGTCCACTCCCCCGCTGTCTCCTGTAGTCCACGATCATCTCTTTAGTTTTGCTAACATTGAGAGAGAGGTTATTTCCCTGGCACCAGCAGTTTAGTCCCTTTACTTCCTCTCTGTGGGCCATCTCATTGTTGTCTGGAGTAACTCAGTGGGACAGGCAGCATCTCTAGAGAGAAGGAATTTGTGACATAGAAACTGAGAATAGGTGCAGGAGTAGGCCATTCGGCCCTTCGTGCCAGCACCGCCATTCGATATAAACATGGCTGATCATCCAAAATCACTACCCCGTTCCTGCTCTTTCCCCATATCCCTTGATTCCCTTTGCCCTAAGAGCTAAATCTAGCTCTCTCTTGAAAACAACCAGTGAATTGGCCTCGATTGCCTTCTGTGGCAGAGAATTCCACAGACTCACAACTCTCTGGGTGAAAAGGTTTTTCCTCATCTCTGTCCTAAATGGCCTACCCCTTATTATTAAACTGTGACCATTTCAGATCGAGAACCTTCTTCAGACTGATGGACTTCTTCAGTCTGAAGAAGGGTCTCGACCCAAAACGTCACCCATTCCTTCTCTCCAGAGATGCGGCCTGTCCCGCTGAGTTACTCCAGCATTTTGTGTCTACCCTAATCAAGAATCTATCTCTGCCGTAAAAATATCCACTGACTTGGAGCTCCACAGCCTTCTGTGGCAAAGAATTCCACAGATTCACCACCCTCTGACTAAAGAAATTTCTCGTCTCCTTCCTAAAAAAACGTACTTTAATTCTGAGGCTATGACCTCTAGTCCTGGATTCTCCCACTAGTGGAAACATTCTCTCCACATCCACTCTATCCAAGCCTTTCACTATTCTGTATGTTTCAATGAGGTCCCCCCTCATTCTTCTAAACTCCAGCGAGTACAGGCCCAGTGCTGACAAACGCTCATCATAGATTAACCTACCCATTCCTGGGATCATTCTTGTAAAAATACATTGCAAACCCATCAAAATGGGTACATGAATGGGTATATTTCAATTTCTGCTCCCATTCCTATGAATATCTAATTCCTTTTGAAATGTAATTTTAATTAAGCAGTTTCCAGGAATACACCTCGTCATAATATGAGTTTCCCCTCTAACTTCAGAATGCTCTCTCGCTAGTTTTCCACCTTTTGTAGCCAGATCAGGCTTCCTCTTTTCTGAATCTGTGCTCAATTTTCTTATCAAACCTCTTCTGCCAATCTTGTTTAAATGCTCCACAACAGAACCAGTAAATATGCCCAGAAAGATACTGGGTAGGATCCTGTTGAGTGACCCTCTTGGCCTGTGCAAATCCCATCTTCCCACCACCATTTGCTGCTTGCGAGACCTTGTCACGTTCGCTGCCCTGTTTCCTACCTCCCATTGGGGTCCACACGACAAGAAATGCTCTTTGGAACACCCGGAGTTTGATATATATCATGTATAATTGCAAGTCTTTTTATTCCCAGGAAAAAACTAGGGTTTGTGCAGCGCGGAAGCATGGATCTTTTTTCCCCACTGCCTCAGGTCTCAGAAGTATTAATAAAGAGCACTTTCTTAATTAGACTGCGCTGACTGATGTGCACCAGTCACGATCTATTTGGAGCTCAGGACCTTCCCTTACCTCCTCCTCCCCCCTGAGACTTTGATCACATAAGCAAAGTGGTGTGTGCAAGACTCACATCATACGGAATAATACTGATCTGCACTGGGGACCCGAGCCCCATGACAACCAGAGACTTTCCATAGGCTTCACTCGGTTGCTTTCACACACTCTTCCTTTTAACCTTTCCCTGCCCATGTTTCCATTTCAAAGCATGAAATGTACTGCATACCCAGGCCCAAAATTCCCACTAGGGAATTTCCCTGTCGAGCTTCTTTTGAAGATGAGATCTGGTGTGAAGAGCTTGCATTAAAAAAACTCATCAAAGACAGTACTCACAAAAGGAAGCTGTATCTAATCAAAGCCTGTTTTAAACAGACAACTTCCTCGATGGAAACTTGTGCGTGTTGTGCAAAAGCGAGTTATGATCTGGCTTTGAAGAATGTTTGCAAGCTATGAAAATGGAAATTAGGAACTTGTGTAAGCCATCCAGCCCTTGCTTTGCTATTTAATAAGATCGTGGCTGATGTGACAATAATCTCACCTCCAACTACCCATCCACCTGCAGTCCCCTATCTAATGAAGTATCTGTTTCCATTTCCCTTTGAAGAAGAGAGGTCCAAGGATTCATGACCTTCAAAGCAAACACTTGCCACATTTGTGTTTTAAATGGGCAATTCTTTATGGTTAAACAGTAATCCTTGTTCTAGGTTCAACCAAAATGAGAACCATCTTCTCTGCATCCAACCTATCAGGTCACCTTAGGACTATAAATATGTTAATTGAATCCTCACTCACTCTTCTATTGAAGACAAGATCTTTTCCAAGACTAAGGCAGCATCAATTTGGTTCGCTCCTTCTTTATGATTAGTTTTTTTTAAAAGATGAGGTTATTTTTGCTTCACAGTGTTTTGTTTTGTTTTAATGTGTTTCTGACTTTTACTGTTAGGAGTGATTTATCATTCCTAAAGATTTAGTCAGAAGCACAGCAATGATTCAACATCAGCTCGATCTGTTAACTAATTTGATGTTCGGTTACCTTGCCTGGCCAAAATCACATTTACATTTTTGGCACCATACTGATCTTAGGTGAGGTCAAACTCTGAATATTCAGCAAATCCCCTCTCCACATACAACAGCTGTTGGTCATGCTTCGTGTAGGTGATGCGCATTTTAAGCATGTTTAAAACCAGTTTGATACAGCACTTCTGGAATTGCTTTAATGACATTCGATGTGCTTGACACAAACCCTCATGCAAAAAGATTTTTTTTTCTTGTTCAAGTCTTGCCAAGGGTGTTATCGGAGACAGGCACAACTATTGAAATGGAAATGCTTTGTCTTTTCGGACTTGTAAGTTGACTTGCATCCATTTGTCATTTACATAATCAAGGGCTCCTTCACCCTTTCAGGTGGACATAACAGATCCCAAAACATTGTTTGAGAAGGAGAGCAAGATAACTATCCCCATCAGCACAGCCAAAAGATTCCCATCTATTAACTTTACTGACCCAAGTTGTCTGATCATTAATTGCTCTTTGTGGAAGCTTGTTAGGGATAAATTAGTTCCATCACAGCAGTGATTACACTCAAAGTACATACTTATTGGTTGTGAAGTGTTTGGAATGGACTAAGATTTAGAAAGGTGCTGGAAAAATGCACATCTTTTCCCCCTTTATTTTAATGAATACATAGGCAAAAGCTAATGCTGCAAAAATCTATTAGAATCTTTCCTGTTAATGGCGGCTCATTAAAAACATTACAGTCCCTTGTACCTTTCTCACGATGGATGTCAACATTGATAAATCCCTCTCATCTCCTATTCACTTCTCCTCCCACAGGGAATTATCCAGATGTTCTTGTCAGCATCTATCATGCAGCCAGCATCATAAAACAGATTAATGGTCAGCTATCTCTTTACTGATCATGGGATCCCACTGCGTATCGATCCGTAGCATTTGCATAACAAGGGAACCCGCTGAAGTTGACCATGAGCCGCATCCCCGACACCGTTAACCTGTGACTGCAGCTACATTTGTGACCGTTCTAACCATCACTTTTAGACAATAGGTGCAGGTAGGCCATTCGGCCCTTCGGGCCAGCACCACCATTCAATGTGATCATGGCTGATCATTCTCAATCAGTACCCCGTTCCTGCCTTCTCCCCATACCCCCTGACTCCGCTATCCTTAAGAGCTCTATCTAGTTCTCTCTTGAATGCATTCAGAGAATTGGCCTCCACTGCCTTCTGAGGCAGTGGATTCCACAGATTTACAACTCTCTGACTGAAAAAGTTTTTCCTCATCTCCGTTCTAAATGGCCGACCCCTTATTCTTAAACTGTGGCCCCTGGTTCTGGACTCCCCCAACATTGGGAACATGTTTCCTGCCTCTAACGTATCTAACCCCTTAATAATCTTATATGTTTCGATAAGAGTTTTGCTTCCTCTTCTTAAGTTACCCATTCACTAACGTGTGGCAATTTGCAATGAGAACTCCACTTCAGTTGACAATATCCTACCCAGCATGAATCCACGTTATATTAAATCACTGGAAAAATAACCAACAAAGAAACTGGCTGCCAGGACTAAAAAGAAAGACATTAAGTCTTCAGTGCGACATTCTTCCACTCTGTCTCTCTGGACGCAAAGTGGCGATGACGCTCACCAAATCTCCAACAAAAATGCAGGAAACAGCACCAGGCACTGTACAGAGTCCCTCTCAGCCTCGCTTAAATCTTTCAATCCATCATTTTGGAGGTAATGTCGAACATTTTTCAAACTTCATGTATCATTGACCCAAAACATTTTTCAATCCTTCTCACCCCCGATATTGCACCGCCCCTCCAACAAACATCACCCGAGACAGAGTTAACCCTCAGAAATAATGGGAACTGTGCAATCTACCGAGACTGCATTCCAGAACCAGCATCACCCTGACAGGAAACGAACTGCGACAGTGAGATCACGCAAGCCCTCATGCTTGAAGACCAAGTTCCAATCCATCATGGAGTCTTTCACATTAGCAGGCAAGAAAACGGATGTTACCCAAACCACTGCAAGGCAAAGGTCCTCTACCAACCTGCCCACACTGACCTCGTCAATAATGCTCCATGGTGAAGACCCGAAGCTTCGCCCGAAACTCATGGTCTTCCAGGCCTCGATAATTTCTGCCCTCCTATACATTGAGATCTGGACCACCTACCTACCGTGAAGACTGGAAAAATACCACCTACACCGTCTTTGTAAAATCCTCCAAATTCAATGGAAGGAGAAAATGATCAATGTCAGTGTCCTCTCCCAGATCGCATCTACTGTTTCCTGTACGGATGTCATTCCTTTCTCTAATTTTCTCCATCTCCAACACTTCTGTTCTCAAGATGAGGCTCTCCGCTGCGGATCTTATGAATTATTCTCCTTCTTTGGGGAAAGTCGAGTTGCCCGCTGCCATAGTTGATGGAAAACATGAATGCATTTCCTCCATTTCCCTCACGTCAGCCCTCACACCACCTCTCCAAAGCTCAGGCAGATATAGTTCCCTTGGTCCTCAAGTGTCAAGCCCACTCACCTCCGCATCAGCACGTCATTATTGATTGTCTAGGTAAACAATGAAAGCAGTGGGCCTCCTCACACTGCCCACTTGTCCACCCCATCGGCCAACTCCTTCCCCATCTGTGACAGAGATTGCAGTTCCCAGTTTGGCGTCATCAATCACAAGAGCTCACAAAACAGGAATGCAAGCTTCATCCTTGATCCCAAGGGAATGCCAAAGAAGAAGAAATCCAAATAAGCTTCTGATGGCAAATCTCCCTCTTTGAAGATGTTAACCAATGAAGTGAGGCACTTCACTATTAAGTACACTGCATTGCGTAAATGTTCAAGTGGTCAGTGAAATATAATCTCCATTATTTTCAATATTGCAGAGTTCATCTAGTGCTCATCCATCCAAATTCTCTGCTCTTAATATTTTTGTTCTAAACAGAACTCCAAGCATATAGAACACATTAACTCACAATATTAAAATAAAAATGCGATTTATGTACAGAAACAGCAAGTTCAATCAGAAACCTATGCATAGCAAGGTAATAAGCTTCAAAGCATTTCAATATTTCAATGCACGGATGTCAGGCATCAAGGATATAAATGGGTCTTGTAAAATGACAAAGCATTCTACTTCCCTACATGTCTCCCCTGAGCAAATCGTACATCCTAATCGTGAAAGTATACCAGTCAGCCCATGCTTCAGGGTGCAGATGAAGGCCTTGCATCAATAAGTCCACTACGTCTTTCCCCTGACCTCTTCGTAGCAATTTTGAGAATGTGCAGTCTTGCCCACCATGCAACCCTATCTCATCCCATTATTCCATTGTTCCACTTCAGCATTTTTGTTTTGTCTACATCAGATTGCATTACAATATTTGCAGGAAGATGCTTTTACTATTTTGCATTCGTCACGGCAATTATTGTGGTCCCTATCTATCATTACAATGCACACTGCTTGGTCGATGAGCTACATGCGAACAAGGAATTTCACTACCCTCTGACGTACGTGAAACTAAACCAATCTAATCAAACCCAATTCTCCTTTACTCTCTCTACACCAACGACTGCACCTCCACAGACTCCTCTGTCAAGCTCCTCAAGTTTGCAGATGGACTGATCCAGGATGGGGAGGAATCTGCCTACAGAGGGGAAGTGACACAGCTGGCGTCCTGGTGCCATCGCAACAACCTGGAGCTCAATGCTCTCAAGACAGTGGAACTAATTGTAGACTTTCGAAGAGATCCCCCTCCCCTCCCCCCACTCACCATCAACAACCCCATAGTCACATCTGTGGAGTCATTTAAGTTCCTTGGAACCATCATCTCCAGGGACCTTAAATGGGGGGGCCACCATCGACTCCACAGTCAAAAAGGCCCAACAGAGGATGTACTTCCTGCGGCAACTGAAGAAACACAATCTGCCACAGGCAATGATGGTCCAATTCTATACTGCTATCTTTAAGTCCGTCCTCACCTTCTCCATCATGGTCTGGTTTGGCTCAGCCACCAAGCACGACATCCGGAGGCTGCAACAGATCATTCGCACAGCTGAGAAGATTGTTGGCTGCAACCTTCCCCCCATTGACGAACTGTACACTGCAAGGGCCAGGAAGCGAGTGGGCAAGATCATCTCTGGCCCCTCTGGAAAGTGACTCCGGACTGTCAAAGCAGCCACAGCCAGACATAAAAACAGCTTTTTTTTCCCCCACGAGTGATAGTTCTACTCAATAATCAAAGTCTGTAGTCTCTTTTTTGCTTTGGTTTATTTTCACCCACACGTTTAGACCGTAATGTTGTATCCTTATTGTTTTGATGTGGTTATGGTTTATTCTTAATTGTTAACTGTATGTTTGTGTTGTCATTTGTGAGCGGAGCACCAAGGCATATTCCTTGTATATGCATACTTGGCCAATAAAGCATTCATTCATTCATTCATTCATTCATTCATGTGTAGGCTGTGAGACCTCCCGAATGTGTTGATCTGAACAAGAACCCAGAGAACAATGAATGGGCAAGGAGCAGCACTATTGCCGAGTCATAACATTAGTAGTTGATGTAAATCCAAGGAAAACCCAAATGAGGTGATTGACCATGAAAGCAGAGATAAATGTTGGCAATCATTTCATGTGTCAGGAATTCTTGGACCACGCACTTTAAAATCAAATCCTTTCTCTTTCAATATACAATAGATTTTGGAATGGTTCCTGCAGATGGGAAAGTAGCAAAGGTGATCCCAATATTTTAGAAAGGAACGAAAGAGAGAAAAGGTAACTTCTAACCTACTTGCGTAACATTAATAGTAGGGCAGTGGAGAAGGTTCATGGATGTGCTCAATGCCTCCTTGAGGAGACATAACATCGCCCACAATGTCTCATTAGGCATTAACTGCCCATTTAGTGAAAGAGGCCGCAGTACCCATCTTGAGCGAATTAGCCACCTCAGATGCCGAGTGAAAGCATCTGAAAGCATTTATCATCTTGAAATCTGAGGGACTGCAAAAGAAGGAGAGGAGTAGGAGGGAAATATGAGAATCTATATTGAGGTTAACTAACGGACATATTTAAGCATTAGCTCCCAGATAAAAAGCAGGAAGTGGGAATAAAGGTGCCTTTCTCCAGCTGGTCAGGTGTAGCCAGTGGGGTATTGCAAGTTTCACTGCTCGGGCCCCAGTTATCCACAATCTACATCAATGGTTTGGCTGAGGCAACCTAATGTTAAATTTCAAAATTTAGAGCTAATGCAGAACTAGGTGGGACTGTGAAAAGGGAAGAGAAAGTAAAGACATACACAAGCAAAATGAGTGGGTGAATTAAAGGCAGATGGAATATAATGTGGAGAGTGTATGGTCATCCATTTTGCTACATAAAACTGAAGAGCAGAGTAATCTTTAAATTGTGAGAAATTGAGAAATGTTCATGTTCAAAGGGACCTGGGTGTCCTTGTACACAAGTAACTCAAAGCTGGCATGTGGGTGCAGCAAATAGCTGTGGAGGCAAATGGGATCTTGCCGTATTACGAGAGGTAAAGATGTCCCACTGCAGTTATGTTGAGATTCCACTTGGAACACTGCCTACATTTTTGATCTCCTAACCTATAAAGAAATATACTTTTAGGGAATACAACAAAGATTCACCAGATTGCTTCCTGAGATGGCAGGTTGAAGAATAATTGAGACTGTTTTCCCTAGAGTTCAGAAGTGTGGAAATTTTAGGCCCACCTTACTCACCTTCGTCCCTTTGGTGCTAATGGAAGAGGTTTCATTTAAATATTTGGTGTTATATTTTTAAAGTTATTCACATTTTAAAGTTTAATTTTATCTCCTAGGGAGGGAGGGGGGAGGGAGGGGGAGGAGGGAGGGGGGGAGGAGAGGGTGCTGCACCAATGCAAGAGAGGTTTGGGCCCAGACTTGGTCTGGTGGATCTTATAATTGAAACCAAGAGCAATGTCAAAACTGTGAAGGGAGATTCTGGCTGTTTCCCAGCGAGAGGTAGATACATTTTTTAATCATGAGGAGATTGAGATCAGTGGAGAACTGGCACAGAGTAGTAGTTATTGCCTGGGGTTGATCACCCATGATCATATTCCCCATCCATGGAAGAGTCTGCTGTCCCTATCTTGGTCTTACCCGAGAACACGCAGACACAAAATGGAAGCAAGACATCTGCATACCCATTAGCCTAAAGAAAATAGCTATTCTTTATGAGGGAGGATGGGAGGGATATTGTGTGGAGGGGCTGGTGCAGAACTAGGAGCGTGACATTGAAATAAATTATTTCCAAAGCAGACAATCAAATAGTTTGGAATCTATCCTTAGAAGCATTCTTTCCTCAGCAATTGCAAAGCAGTATTCAGGTCAATTCCCAGAATATTTTAGGGTGAAAATATGAAGAAAGAATGCAAGGTATTTATCATATTTACATAATCTCTTCTCACTGATTACACTTTTTCCAATTGCCTCCCGAGTCATTCTTCACCGAGGTTCTGCTTTAAGTTCTAACGACTGATTCCAAAGTGCATTAGCAGGTCAAGCTCATTAATTCACACAATTAACTTAGTGTAATGAGTATTTTGTTCCCCACTGCAGATTCTACCGTTGCTCAGATGCTCGTTATTTCTTGCAGACAATCCGTTAAGAGCTCCATTTTCCACTTGCTGTTTTCTAAATGACCTGCTTTCTCTGTGGCTGAGATACTGACAAGATCGTTCAAACTATTCAGCTTGCTGGGAAACTGATGAGAGTGGGTCTTCTTCTCATGGCCGTTTGTCAAAGTCAAGGGCGCTTCCATTGGCGGGCATGATCAAAGAAAGGTGATAGCAGGACAGGGGTAGAAAGACTTGTAGGACCACAACGTGGTCCCTACTGCTGCATTTGGGTGCAGTACTGGTCTTGCACCTTACTAAAGTCGGCTCCACTGTAGTTTTACACTATGATGTTGGGAAGAGTGCAACATTGATGCTCCACATAGTCATATGCAATTCCTACATTCTGAGATAGGTGAAAATTGGCCCATAGTTCCACGCGGAGACACAAGGAACTGCCAATGCTGGAATCTTGGAGCAAGACACTAAGTGCTGAAGTAACTCAGCGGGTCAGGCAGCATCTGCGGAGGGAATGGATCGGCGATATTTAGGGTTGGAACCCTTCTTTAGTCTGAAGGGCCCCAACCCGAAACGTCGCCTATCCATTCCCTCCACAGATGCTGTCTGACTTGCTGAGTTACTCCAGCACTTTGTGTTCTACTGCAGTTCCACATGTTGGATAGCCTCGATTTGAATAGTCGTGGTCTCTCTGACAAAGCAAGCATTGCATGATCCCAATATTGCCTCAACTATCAATCTGTGTGTGTGGGAAGGAACTGCAGATATTGATTTATGCCGAAGATAGACACAAAGCGCTGGAGTAACTGTGTAGGAAAGAACTGCCGATGCTGGTTTAAATCGAAGGTAGACACAAAGCGCTGGAGTACCTCTGTGGGTTAGGCAGCATCTCTGAACCAAAAGGATGGGTGACGTTTCGGGTCAGAACCCTTCTTCAGTCTGCATTCAGACTGATCAGGGTTGGGGGTTCTGGACTGGACCCGAGGCAACGGACAAATGCTCTCTGGTTTGGCGGACATTTTCTAAACATATTTTAGCACTATGAAGGGCGCTCCATTGAAGGGAGCCATCTTTTGGATGAGAGGGGCACTTTCCTTCGCTCACAGGTGGATGTAAAAGATCCTACTTTGAGGAAATACAGGACGCCTGATGTCAATCCCGCAATCCAACCCATTCCTTCTCTCCCGAGATGCTGCCTGACCTGCTGAGTTACTCCAGCATTTTGTGAATACGTCACTAAAGCAGATTGTCTGGCCAGTATCCCCTGATTGCTTTGGCATCCTGCTGAATGCTAATTATATCTCTTACATTACAACTTCTCATCAAGTGATAACCCGAGGGTATGAAAGATGATGCTTCGGTCCTTCTCGACTTAATGCTGCTCTGCAAATGGAAACAAACGATAATAAGACAGTCCTAACAAACAGTGCCCTATTTATCCAACCCAAACCAGAAGAGACTGGTGCCCCATTCCTCATTAAAATGCAGTAAGGAAGCATGTGATATCATTACCAATGCACTGAATTCATTATGTTTCTGCCTACGTCTGCTCCCATCTATAACATGAAGGCTGAATTATCCATCATGCTAGAGCTGTTTTTCCTGCACCTGATCATACTTAATGTTCCCGAGGACAATCCATCTTCAAAACAACAATGGTTTTCCTTTAATGCACACACTATATCTATAATTATGCCACTTCTGAGACGGATTGTATTTGCAATAACTTCATGCATATCTGACAAGTTTTTTTTTTAACGTGGATTTATTTTCAGCTCCTCTCATCATCTGAAGTCCCCCTGGGGCACTTTACAACTAATGAGTTATTTTTAACATATAATCGTCGTTATAAGTACGAAATCTGGAAAATTATTTCCGCACAACAAGATCCCACAAATGCAGCTACAAAATGATGGAGTAACTCAGTGGGTCAGGCAGCATGTCTGGGAAAAATGGATAGGTGACGTTTCAGGTTGGGACAATGTCCCTATCATCAACTATCCATTTTCTACAGAGATGCTGCCTGACCCGCTGAGTTACTCCAGCATTTTGTGTCTATCTATGGTATAAACCAGCATCTGCAGTTCCTTTTTATTACAAGATCTCACAAATATTCACATCATCTGTTTACAAGTGCTGTTTGAGGGATAAGTATTGACCAGGAAAACTCCTCCAAACTCCAAAGGTTCGATTAAACATTCACTCAAGTCAATAGGAGGAACCTATGTTAACCAGCTCCAGAAATAAATCTGGCGACAGTATAATGGTTTACAAAATCACAAGGGGCATACATAAAGTGACCCTCCACAGTCTATATCGCGACTCTGTGGATGTCTAAAACTCGAGGGCATAGGTTTAAGGTGAGAGGGGGAGGGCCAACCTTTTCCACACAGAGAGTGGTACGTATATAGATCGAGCTGCTGGGGGAAGTGGTAGAGGCAGGTACAAATACCACGTTGGAGACCTGCGGAAAGGTGCAGGCAAGTGGGACTAGCTAACTTAGGCAATAATCAGCATAAACGTGTGGCCAAAGGGCCTGCTTCTGTACTGCACAGCTCTGTGCCTCTCAGGATTTATAACAGTGTTAAACTCCTTCAGTATCACGTTAGGCTACAAGGCGTTGCCAAGGAATGAAACATCAACATGTCATATCCTTATTCAATTGTAAGGGTCTTTCCAAATGAACCACAGTTGCCAATTCTTTTGCTGTGGAGATCATAGATACTTGACTTGACTTGACAGTCTGAGTCCAGTAAATATTATCCACCAACATAAAATTTAATAGAGCCAAAACTATTTTCTGTGTACATCTGATGATGTAAACATAGCAGGGTCCCTCTGCATGTGGCAACACCTCTTGCACTGTAAGGTATTTTATATACTTATTCTAGCCGTTGGGTTTCGAGGAGGTTTTGATGCATGTTGCCTGGAAACTTTGCAGAAATATAATTTTGGTGCCAAGATTTTTGTTGCATTGTTAGTTTTCTGTGATGTGGAAGCTCAGTCTGCAATGCCACTCTTGGTTCCAATGAATGTCCAAGCAATGTGAAAACAAACATTGGAATTCAGCCATGATGCCGTCCCTCAGTTCAACTCCAGGGTGAGCAATCATAAGCTCTCTGCTGCTTAACTTCTCTCGTCCCTAAAAGAGGACAGACTCCAGGCCGAGCAATTTTCCTGACAGAGAAATGATAATATTTGCAGCCAGAATGGAGATAAATGGGTTTTGACCTACAACCAAGATTGGCTTTTATAGAGAGTCATAGATTAATACAATACAATACAATATATCTTTATTGCCATTGTACAGGGGTACAACGAGATTGGGAATGCGCCTCCCATACGATGCAATAAATTAATTAGCTAGTCAGTATTAATTTAAACAACCCAATGAAACAAATTAGAACAGTGGAAACGGGACCTTCGGCCCAACCTGCCCATGCAACCAACATGCCCCACTAGTCACACCTGCCTGTGTTCGGCACATATTTCTCGAGAGCTAACCTATCCTATCCATGCACATTCTTTATATGTCATCATCTTCCATTTACCACATTTTCCCCTGAGAGAACATCTTGTTTTTATTTTCCCAGAGAGACTACCTTGCTCACATAACATGCAATCATGTTCTGTTTTCTTCAGGCAGACTTATTTTTGAGCAAATTTATTTTCTTTGCTATATAATAGGTTTTTTTTTTGCAATAAGCACAGATATAAATCTCACCCTCCACTTAAATAGCTGACACAGTGTTGACATTAGGAAGAGAGACACACAACCGTAGATGCTGGAATCTTGAGCAAAAAAACCCAAAGTGCTGTAGGAACTCTGCGGGCCAGACAGCATCGTGAAGGATCCTGACCCAAAATGCCATCTGCCCAATCCATCTGCAGATGCTGCCTGACCCGCTGACTTCCTCCAGCACTTTGTGTTTTGTTATAATCAGGAATCTACTTACACCTCATTTGTTTATGCTCCTCCCACATCCCATCCACTGACCACCATGTCAATTCAAGGCATTCTGCTGCATGTCCAAGTGGCAAAGTGGCAAGATAATAAAGAGACAAAAGGTTTGGCTAGTTACAGAAATCTAGTAGTTCTTTCCCTTCTGGGGTTGAAGCTAATTAAATGATCAAACAGCGTCTTCCCCATCCAGAAATAATTTCCCCATCCCCTCTGCCAGAACACTTCCATTATCTAAGATGGGTCTGAAGAAGGGTCTCGACCCGAAACGTCACCCATTCCTTCGCTCCCGAGATGCTGCCTGACCTGCTGAGTTACTCCAGCATTTTGTGAATAAATCCATTTTCTAAGATGTGCCTGAACTATCTTTTAATTGTGTTATAATTTATCATGAAGGTTATCACATTTTCCTTTTATTTATTATTGTGATAATAACACTGGAAAGGCCAGTTCTAATGCCATCCTTAATTGTACCGGAGAAGTTGTTGGTGAGTCATCTTCCTAAACCATTGCAGTCATCGTGAGGGGACTTAACCCATGATGATGAAGGAATGGTGACATATTTCCAACTTTCCAGTACAATTACCAATAAAAGCCATGACTAAACAGTCAGGGAGAGCCAATTTCAGAATTGTGAGCTGAATGCCAGGATTTTAAAAAACCAGATTGGAAACAGGCTCCTGGCCCACCAAGTCCATGCTGAACATCGATCACCCGTTCACACTAGTTCCATGTTATCCCACTTGCTCATCCACTCCTTACACGCTCGGGACAATTTACAGAGACCAATTAACCTACAAACCCATGCATATTTGGAATGTGGGAGGAACCTGGAGCACCAGCACCTACACGGTCACAGGGAGAACGTGTAAACTCCACACAGACAGCATTCGAGGTCAAGATTGAATCTGGGTCTATGGTGCTGTACCAGCTGATCTTTGCATTCTCCACATTCAGTGCTCTAGAAGCTTAATGCAGAAGCTGAATCACAACTATCACCGTGCAGCCTAGAAAATCAACCTGCAGCAGGCATCCTTGCCATTAAGGGAGAACAAACTTGGTCCCTGCATGAAACTCTAGCATTATATTCTCAAGGAACAAAACTCATATTCGAGCTGAGGTCCACTGGTTTTAATAACCTGCTGTTTAATTACTAAGGTTTACTTTCTCTCACAGCTTGCACTATTAATTGTTAAGGCTCTAGAGGTTCATTAGCAAGGAACAAGCCTGATGACTTGATTTAAAGATAATATGCTTGCTTTTGTTGTGCAACAGAAATAATTTATTTTTCAGAAATAGAATTGATCTGCAGCATTACAATGTGTCTGTGCTAATAGTCTCAACAGTGAGGCTGTCAAATGTTGTCTGTGGGACTGTTGTACAACCCATTTGCTGCACTGTGCATTGACATTGGAAAATCCTTCTCTGCGTGGCTACATAATGACCGTCCGTGGCGCACAACGCATGGTTTGATGCTGTGAAACTTTCATATGAAGAAAGACTGGATAGACTAGGCTTATACTCGCTGGAATTTAGAAGACTGAGGGGGGATCTTATTGAAACATATAAAATTCTTAAGGGGTTGGAGGCGCTAGATGCGGGAAGATTGTTCCCGATGTTGGGGAAGTCCAGAACCAGGGGTTACAGCTTAAGGATAAGGGGAAAGTCTTTTAGGACCGAGATGAGAAAACATTTCTTCACACAGAGAGTGGTGAGTCTGTGGAATTCTCTGCCACAGAAGGTAGTTGAGGCCAGTTCATTGGCTATATTTAAGAGGGAGTTAGATGTGGCCCTTGTGGCTAAAGGGATCAGGGGCTATGGAGAGAAGGCAGGTACAGGTTACTGAGCTGGATGATCAGCCATGATCATATTGAATGGCTGTGCAGGCTCGAAGGGCCGAATGGCCTACTCCTGCACCTATTTTCTATGTTTCTATGTTTCTATGAAACGCGTGATTATGGTACTATGATATTCAAGCTTCCCCGCACTTGCTGGAATTTTAGCACCGCTCTCTCAAGCACTTAAGTCCATTCCCAATCTTTCATGGTGGCCAAAGCAAGTGAGAAATTGTCACTGACACAGAATGGTCCAAGCACTGAACACAGCAGGAAGTGCGACAGAAGCAAAAAGCGACTCAGCATGGGAGGGCGAATGATACTACAAAACCAGAACAAGCTCATGGCCGACACAGGTTCAAGGTCGTCCCAGCCCAGCAAGTTTACTTGAGAACAACTAAAGCTGATTGTGGTAGTAAGAGAGATAACTGGAAGAAGGCAGCAAAGTGAAAGAACAATGTGCGTTTCTCCAGTCTTGTGATGTCGGCTTATTGTGCCTGTGTTGAAACACAAGATACAAGAAAAAGTCTAAACTGTCTTTGCCATTCAATAAGATGTGGCTACTCTTTGGCTCCCAGCTACATTTTTTTGCTGATCCCCATAATTCTCGATTCACTTTGGTGTTATCTGAAGTTTCAAACCCAGCTTCAATCCACTACCCAAAGATAGACACACAAAGCTGGAGTAACTCAGCGGGACAGGCAGCATCTCTGGAGAGAAGGAATGGGTGACATTTTGGGTCGAGACCCTTCTTTGACCAGGGTGTGAGGGGCCCTTGATTATGTTGGAGGCTCGTAGGTGAGTTGGGAGCAGAGACGTCACCTGTCAGCAACAACCCCCCACCTCCAGTCCCTGCACCCATCCATTTCATTCTTGTGGGTCATGTCCTGAGGGTATGCTCCCTGCTTCTAGATTCCCACTTGCATCTCAGCAGAAACCTTGTCAAGGTAACTCAGAGATCAGACATATCCCAAAAATCCCATTCTAAACTCCAAAGGGTAACAGCCCATCACTCTTCCTGCTTACCCTTAGCTCAAAGGATTATCTCTTCATCCGCCCATCAACACCTCAGTCTTGCGTCTAGATTCTTCAGTGTTCCAACACAGGGATGATCCGCAGAAGCCAGTGTACCCAAGGGTGGTGCTAAAGACTCCGATGTGTTGTTTCCAATGCAAGGAAGCATAGCTGCCCTTCATCCTTTACCCACCACATTCAACGTATCACCTACGTATCCCAGGCTTACCCAACCACCTGCTCTTTACGCTGGCCATCTTGCCTTTCCACTCTCAGTCCTGATGTCCAACCCATAACGTCAACCGACTCTGCCTCCACAGAAGCTGCCTGACCTGTTGAACCCCTTCGAGCAGTTTGTTTTTTTGCTCAAGATTCCAGTTTCTGCTGTCTCTTGTGTCTCCACCGTCCAGCTGTTGGTGCCTTTGAGCACAAGCTGGGGGGGGTGAGCTGATTCTCATGCAGCCCTTGGGCTCACCATTTCCATCCCGCCTCACGTTTCCCCCTGGGATTTTACTGACCCGCAGTTGTCCCGCAAGACCAGCAGAGTTTAGCAGACCTGACAACCATTTCCCCACTCCCATCTCCTCAGCTACCAATCTACAAGTTCCAATTGGATTTTACCAGTTGCAAAGCTGCTGATTTGCCCACTTGTCATTTGGCCTCGGGGGGGAGGGGGGCATGTTCTTATGCATTGGAATATAACAAAAATGAGAGAAAAAAAAATCCTCTGGGTTTTTTTGTGTGTAGTGCCCAGCCCAGAAGCATGTTTCAGAATTTAAAAGTCGTGGCTTTTGGAGTGGCACATTAAAGATATACATTGTATAGGCATGCTTTTTCTTAGTGTGCTTAATGATTGTTCGGAGTGGGATGCACCCCTCTTTGTTCCATGTCTCCTGCCCCAGTCGAATTCTGTCCTCACCAAAGATAATAGAGCAGAGCACGATAGACCACTCGACCCTAAAAACCGTAGTATGTCATGGCACCATTTTAGTAGGCAGAAACTTGCAGAAACATTTAAAAAGAAAAATAACAAAAATCTGTGAATTGATAGATGAGATATATTCTGCATTTTGTATGGTATCATCACACGTACTGTTCCTCCAAAACACTGATTACTCTGCGAGAGGCATAGATAACGGTGGGTTTTGCCTACTAAAATGGCGGACGTTACGCTCCGTTGTGCACTTCCATTCAGTATAGGCGTTTTCGATGGAGTGGTTCATCTTGCTCCTCTAGTATCTTTGGTCCTCACCCAATGTCCTTTGACACAATTTTATGAATCATTGCCTTGAGCTTACAACTGCATCGATCTGATTGCATTATATATTACCCTTAACATAGCAACATTTCCTGACAGGAATATTAATAGGCACAATTTGATACAGAACAAAAGACAATATTGCGCAGATGTCCAGATTCAAGACGAGTCTTAAAGGAGAGAGGATGTAGTGTGGGAGACAGAGAGAATTAGAGAACCTGTTCCAGTTTAGCTTCTGGGCAGCTTAAGACATCACTGCCAATGGTGGAATGATTAAAATCAGCAATGCACAGGACTGGAATAAATTGATTTAAGAGGCTTAAGATGTGTTTCTGGGATGGAGAGAGTCTTGGCAATGGAGGGAACTGAAAAATAAGATTGGGAGTTTTTAAATTCTCACGGGTTTAGTAACTCTCTGATGGCAGAATTGGTACCACCTATTTCCGAATGACCTGCACGTAGAATCTTTTTAATCTGCCTGATCTAAATCCATAATTCTCTGCTGGACCAAGCTGAGTGAGTCTGGAGAAATGCAGGGGAGTACATAGGGGAGACTGATAAACTACTTTCCTTAATACTTCACTGACAATGCAATACTTTTATCTGTAGGTTTCAATATGCAAAATGCCCAAATTGCATATAATACAAAGAAAAACAGAAAATACTGTAAACATTCATCAGGTCCCCAGCATCTGTGGCAAAGAAAACAATTAATGTTTCATTTCCCTCGCCACAGAAGCTGCCTGACCTTTTAAGTGTTTCCAGCATTTTCTGCTCTTATTTCAGATATTGAAATTCCACAGAGTTTTGATTTATAAACGACAAGGTCTCACATGCTGAAACTGAAGATGAGCAACTGCTTTTAGTCATGTTATTTGGATCGGGAATGTTGGCCAGGACCTACAGAAAATTGTGTAGGAAGGAACTGCGGATGCTGGTTTAAACCGAAGATAGATACAAAAAGCTGGTGTAACTCAGCGGGACAGGCGGCATCTCTGGAGAGAAGGAATGGGTGAAGTTTCGCTGAAGAAGGATCTCGACCCGAAATGTCACCCATTCCTTCTTTCCAGAAATGCTGCCTGTCCCTTCAGAAAATGTCCTGCCTGAATAGGCAAAGAATGCTCTCAGTTTCCAGCGTGGTGGAAAATCAGCGTTGCCACTGCTGCCGCATTCCCTTCGCGGAGGACTGAGTGTCAGCCTATGTAACGTAAGGACTCACACTTAATTATCACTTTTTACAACCTCTCATATCTCATAAACAGTGCTTTTTTTAAAAATAGTAATTAGTTTAATACAGGAAACACAGCAGACAATTTATGCAAAATAAACTCACAGATAACAAAATGATAGCAAGCACATCGTTGGTGTCGTTTTTTTCTTGCTGGATAGTGAGGAGGAAACAAGTTGGATATGAGTGAGAAATTTACACTGACCTGAGAAAGAAAACGGATCTTGGTTTGATGTCTGATCTGAGAGGTAGCACCTCCAGCCGTGTGGCACTCCATCAGTGATGCACTCATAAGTTCTAGGAGCAGAATTAGGCCATTCGGCCCACTCCACCATTCAATCATGGCTGATCTATCTTTCCCTCTCAACCCGATTCTTCTGCCTTCGCCCCATAACCCTGATACCCTTAATAATCAAGAATCTGATTTTCAGAAGGCTTTTGATAAGGTGCAAATTGTGTACCAGAGTGTCTACCGATATTGTTGTGCTCAGGCCTCAGTCAGGGAACCAAACCCACGACCTTCTGGCTCAGAGTAAGTATGCCAACCATTGGGACATCTTATCGAAACATATAAGATTATTAAGGGGTTGGCACATTAGAGGCAGGAAACATGTTCCCAATGTTGGGGGAGTCCAGAACCAGGGGCCACAGTTTAAGAATAAGGGGTAGGCCACTTAGAACGGAGATGAGGAAAAACCTTTTTCAGTCAGAGAGTTGTAAATCTGTGGAATTCTCTGCCTCAGAAGGCAGTGGAGGCCAATTCTCTGAATGCATTCAAGAGAGAGCTAGATAGAGCTCTTAAGGATAGCAGAGTCAGGGGGTATGGGGAGTAGGCAGGAATGGGGTACTGATTGAGAATGATCAGCCATGATCACATTGAATGGTGGTGCTGGCTCGAAGGGCTGAATGGCCTACTGCAGCACCTATTGTCTATTGACATATTACAGCCCTGACTGTGGGTTGACAGCCCCTGAGGCTCCTGCGAAGAGTTGATCATGTCGCAGGGCCAGATGCTTTACCCTGAACAGGTCACTTCTGGTCGCACTCACTAAACCTCCTTCACTCTCGATCAAGGTCACCAAAATGTCTCCCCTCTGCCAATGGGCTCGGCACCAGATTAACTCAAGTCCTCAATATAATAACCTAACATCGCAACATGTAGAGCCAACAAATGATGGTTCTCGACACTGTCTTAACGCTAAACTTAGGCAGAAAACATCTGCCATGTACCAGCGCTGGCATTCTTCATCTTGGTCAGATGTTTGTGGATTGAAAAGTGAAAAAGCTTTTGTTGCATGCTGACCAGTCAACTGAAAGGCAAGACTTGATTACATTCAAGCGATCCACAGTGTACAAATACAATACTTCCTACGGTGTATATTTTAGCCTCATTAGACTTCCCACAGCTAATCATCTCGCATTTTTCAGGATTAATTATCCTTGCCCATTCCTTTCCGACCAACTGATCAATATCATTCTGAAGCCAAAAACTGCCCTCCTAATTATCAACAACAACTGTAATCGATGAATTTATTAATCACAATTATTAATCATTCACAAGCAGATTGAACATAACAAAGAGCAGCAATTCGAACTCCGAATCTTGTGATAAGTTACAGGTCACAGGCTTCTCTTGGCTATTGTCCTCTGATTCCTATCATCAAACCAATTTTGCACCTCATGGGTTCTCATATGGAACGTTGTCAAAAGCCTTATTGAATCCTATGTAAACGACAACAACCTTTATTTTCATACTGAGTTACCAACTCAAAAAGGACAAACAATTTAGTCAGGAAAGACACAAAATGTTGGGAGAAACTCAGCGGGTCAGGCAGCATCCACGGAGAACTTGGGATAGGTGAGGTATCTGGTCGGGACCCTTCTTCAGACTGCAGCACGCAGCATCTGCAATGCTGCATCTGCAGGTCCTTGTTTGTACTTCTAAATAATTTAGTCGGTCAGGATCTCCCCTTAACAAAGCCATGATGATCAATCTCCACTTCTCCAAGTGCAATGATCTCCCTTCATTCTTCTAATATATAGTGAATACTTCCCAAGTTGACCCAGTCTCTCCTTGTACAACAGTCCTTCCATTCCAGAATAGACACAGTATGCTGACGTAACTCAGCGGGTCAGGCAGCATCTCTGGAAAAAAGGAATAGGTGATGTTTCGGATCAAGACCCTTTTTTTGAGTCTGAATCACTGACCCGAAACATCACCTATTCCTTTCCTCCAGAGATGCTGCCTGACCCGCTGAGTTACTCCAGCATTTTGTGTCTATCTTTGCTGTAAACCAGCATTTGCAGTTCCTTCTTATACACTTCCACCAGCCCGGTAAATCTTGGTTACAATGACTCGATAGTAATTATATATCTTCTTTGATAACAACCTTCCTTCTTTCTCAGATTGGGAGCTGAGGTACTCTATTTATTTGCCGTTTATTTATCCAGCCGAACTCCTTCCCAGATCTCCCTCTATCTTCCTGTCTCCACCTATATCCTTCCTTTGCCTGCCCCCCTGACATCAGTCTGAAGAAGGGTCTCGACCCGAAACGTCACCCATTCCTTCTCTCCCGAGATGCTGCCTGACCTGCTGAGTTACTCCAGCATTTTGTGAATAAATCGATTTGTACCAGCATCTGTAGTTATTTTCTTATAAGGTTGTTAAGAGTTGTGCTGGAAGCTCTCTTAGTTTTCTTGGCCTTGGATGTGGAAACGTTTTAATGCCTTACAACCAACTCCACCATCTTTCCCTGACTTCTCTGTTGCAGGCTTTTCCCATTTCCCACACTGATTCTAACCGGCCATGAAATAGGCTATTGGTCTTGGACAGGGGGCAAGGACGTGGAAGTGTGCTGCTTTAGGACGGTCAATGCAATTTTATCGCAATGGCAAAGAGTTTGTACTTACAGACTGCGGTGATAGTATCTCTTCAGGAATGGATGTGCCGCGGCACCAACTGCAAAGTTGCTGCTACCCGTGTCCACCAGAATGTTCAGCTAGTACAGAAAGAGAAAGCAGTTACTTCACTCCACTCAGGCACGATCCCGTCCTGTGATCCTTCATATAGCGATCAATAGGATTCGAAGTGCCGGAGTAACTCAGCAGGTCATGCAGCGTCTCTAGAGAACATGGATAGGAGATGTTTCAGGTCAGTAGCCTTCTTCAGGCTGATTGTGGGGGGGGGGGAATAAAGCCAGAAGACAGTTTCCAGCTTTCTTCCCCCCTACAACCACTGAAGAAAGGTCTTGACCCAAAACGTCACCCATCCATGTTCTCCACAGGTGCTTGCTGAGCTGCTGAGTTACTGCAACACTTTGTGTCCTTTTGTGTATTAATCAGCATCTGCAGTTCCTTGTTTCTACGCATGTAGTGCTGTTATTTGTTTAGCATTTTGAGTGTGGTGGTACCAGTCATTTTGAGGAAAAGTCAGACCTTAATCTGTGCTTATTTCTCCTTGTGTTCGCTGGGTTGAGGGAAGGGTCAGGTGGGGGGAGGGATGGGCTGATTTAGTTTGCACCTGTTGAGTGCTCACTTAGGGCTTCATCTTGGTCAGAAATGTGTGGAATGAAACCAAAATCCATAGATGTGAGAACATAATCTAGGCCAGTTCTTCAGTACTGAAGGGATGCTGTATCTGCTTCGGGTTTATCTGTAGTCTTGTTCAGCCAGCTGTTCCCCAATGTAAAAGCTCCCAGATTCAGGGAAACACCCCTGTGGAAGGTTTATACTCAGTTGGTTCTTGATGAACACACTGCCACTGATCAATCCCAATGAACCAATCTTTTACCAGGTCTCAAGTAGACACAAAAAGCTGGAGTAACTCAGTGGGACAGGCAGCATCTCTGGAGAGAAGGAATGGGTGAGTTTCAGGTCGAGACCCTTCTGCAGACTGATTTTACCAGGTCTCTCTGAGCACTTGGTTAGTGAAAGAAAAATAAACAAAGTACTGGAGTAAGAGGGAGTTAGATGTGGCCCTTGTGGCTAAAGGGATCAAGGGGTATGGAGAGAAGGCAGGTACAGGTTACTGAGCTGGATGATCAGCCATGATCATATTGAATGGCGGTGCAGGCTCGAAGGGCCGAATGGCCTACTCCTGCACCTATTTTCTATGTTTCTATGTAACTCAGCAGGCCAGGCGGCATCTCTGGAGAACATAGAAGGGTGAAGTTTTGGGTTGGGACCAGACTGATTGTAGGAGGAGGGGTGGAGGGAGAAAGCTGGAAGAGAAGAGGGACGGGACCTTTCGGACCTCTACCACAGAGTAGAACGAGGGCAGCAGGTTTCCTCCAACTCACACACAATCCTTGACTTGGAAATAGTTTCCCTTTGTCGTTGCAGGGTGAAAGCACTGGAAATCCCTCTCCGACAACAACTTAAGCAGAAGGACTGCCACATCGAGGATAAGCAGCTTTCATTGAGTTTGACATTTATTTCAGTACACCCCATCCATTTTGTTGCTTATTTTGCCCTTTATAAACCGGTCACATTTCTGCCACTCTCACCATGGTTACCAGCACCACAAAAGGATTCTTAAAAGATGACTGCAGCTTTTTTTTTTTTAAAGCCAAAATGTGATAGGAAACAATGGGTATAAAAATAGATCTGTGTCCCATTTTTATTTAATCAGAAGCCTCGGTGAAGGTTTTAGTCAGAGGTACGGCGGTGGTGTCAGTACGTCACTGGGCTACCAGCCAACGCTGTGAACCACTGATACAGGGACATGAGCTGAAAATTTCAACTGGATGGAAATAATTTAATAACCCCAAATTTAACGATTGACAGGAACAATGAAAGTGTCAGATTGTCGCGAAATACCATCTGGTTCACAAATGGCGTTCAGAGAAACTGAAGCTGTCTCCCCTCACTCAGTCTGGCCTATGTGTGACTTCAGACACTCAAAGTAGTTGACACCGAGCTGCCTCTTCATGGGTAATTCGGATGGTCAATAAATCATCAGCAACATCGGCACCCCATGCACGAGTAAATGACAAACGGAAATCACAGTCACAAGGCTGAATGGTCCTAGACAAAATCTGAATGTGGAATGGATATGTTTTTATCATTTTAAGGAGGAGTAGAATTAAGCCATTCGGTCCATCAAGTCTACTCCGCATTCAATCAAGGCTGATCTATCTCTCCCTCATAACCTTATTCTGCTGCCGTCCCGCCACCTCTGACACCTGTACTAATCAAGAATCTACCCATCTCTGTCTTAAAAACATCCACTGATGGCCTCCACAGCCTTCTGTGGCAGAGATACTCCACAGATTCACCACCCTCAAACGAAAGAAATTCTGAGGCTGTGACTAGTCCTACTCTTCCACGAGTGAAAACATCCTCTCCACTTCCACTCGATCCAAGCCCTTTCACTATTTTGATTCTGACATCCATCCCAGGGCATTGAGACAATGGTGATGCAAACTGAATTTGTCCTGAGATTTTGCAACGCTTTCCCTCCCTAAGAGCATACTATTCACCATTCTAAACATCTGTCCTTCCACCTCCCAGACAGAGGCTGCAATGCTTACCATCTACAAAAATGCACAGCTGTTATTTGCACAACTACAAAATGCACAGCTACTCTGACAGCACCTCCTAAACTCACAACCACTACCTCAAATGCAGACAAGGGCATGGGGAAATGTCGGGGGTAGTCCCATTCTCCCTCCTCTTTCCACATTCCCTTACAAATAGGGCAAAGAGCACCACCAGAGTGGTACTTGGATGGAAAGAAAAGGTCCCATTCTATATTATCCCTGCCAAGTAAAGGCCATTTGGCCCATTCATCTTTCCTAACCCTTCCTCAAGGAATTTATTTTTACTTCAGTGATTCATAGAATTAAACACCACAAAATAAAGATTATTTGGCTTTTAGAATGTGTTCCAAATAGGGAAATAAGATGTAATTAACCCAAAATCATTCATTTGGATCGCGGAAGGAGTCATTTATTTATTTTTAAAGAGCCAAAGTTATAAATGAGATGATCATGATATCTACATAAGAATCAAACTGATTATATTTGATTCCCTATTTGGATCGTACATTTTGTCAATGAGGCAGAGTTTTATTAGTGGAATGATTTCATTTCCATGTTACGATAATGCATTTATCTGTTAATTGTTCATACTATCAGCATCAACTCATGTAGTATGCTTCAGTAGGTTTTCCAGCCTTGCAATTTTAAAATTAAAGACATGAAGTAAAGCAGATTTTTCAAAAAATAAATGAAACATTTATACAATAGATTATCATGGCTCTCAGTAATATTTTAATGTGCAATATAATCCATAAATTTTGATAAAGTGCATTGACTACTGTTACGTATGTAAATTGTGGCAGGTGTTTTGAGCAAAGCCAAATCTCACAGATTGCTTGGTTGCCTGTAATTTTTCAAAATATTTTTATTAACATCGATCAGTACAACACAGGAATAAGCCTTTTGGCCCACGATGTTCGTGATGAACATGAAGCCAAATTAAACTCATCACTTCTGCCTGCATGTGATCCATATCACTCCATTCCTTGCATATCCACGTGCCAATCTACAAGCCTCTTAAATGCCATTGTTATATTTGCTTCTGGTAAATCCCTGGCATCATGTTCTTTCCCACTCTGTGTAACAAAGACCTGCCCTGCACATTTCCTTTATGGTTTCCCCATCTGATCTTAAAGCTATTGATTAAATTTTATCTCAAACCCTAAACCTCTCCAAGGAAAATTCCAGAATCTTAATCTAAACCCACTGTTAAATCTATGGGTTTTGTCGAATTTACTACATAAATTCCCCTTAGATACCAACACATTCATATCGGTGAAGTCTCAGGCACCTTTTACAACTACACATCAATCATTTATTGAAATCGTCCAATTGGAATTGAGGATCAGGAAGAGCGCTTCTTTGGAATAAAACAACTTTAAATTCATGACAACTTAAAAGGAATATTGAAAGCAAAGATATGAAGTTGACCAGGCAACAGTCAACAAAGGAGGACAGAAGGAACTGAAGTTGCTGGAATCTTGAACAAAGCACAAAATGCTGGAGGACCTCAGCAGGTAACATGTACAGCGGAGTGCAAAGATTTTTGTTTCTTTTGGACTGTAGGAAGACAAATGGTGGCATTCTCCAGCGATCGGTTTTATGGCTTTTGCTGCAGCTTGATCTATATTAATGATCCAGGCTTGAAGGTGCAAGTCACAATTTTTAAGTTTGCAGATGACACAAAACGTGGCAGTGTTGCGCACTGTGAAATGGATAGTGAAAAATTGCAGAAGGATACACATGGGCTGGAGGATTGTTGAAGGATACACATGGGCAAATACGTGGCAGATGAATTTTAATGCAGAAAAATGTGAGATAAGATGTTATGTCTGAAGATTGTGGAGAGGCAATGTAGAATATAGTGTCCTGATAGGGGTGCTGGAGACAAAGGAACTAACTGCCATCCTTTTCAGAATGGCAGGCAGTGACTAGTGGGGTACCGCAAGGCTCAGTGCTGGGACCCCAGCTATTTACAATATATATTAATGATTTGGACGAGGGAATTGAATGCAACATCTCCAAGTTTGCGAATGACACGAAGCTGGGGGGCAGTGTTAGCTCTGAGGAGGATTCTAGGAGGCTGCAACGTGACTTGGATAGGTTAGGTGAGTGGGCAAATGCATGGCAGATGCAGTATAATGTGGATAAATGTGAGGTTATCCACTTTGGTGGCAAGAACAGGAAAGCAGACTATTATCTGAATGGTGGCCGATTAGGAGAAGGGGAGATGCAACGAGACCTGGGTGTCGTGGTACACCAGTCATTGAAAGTAGGCATGCAGGTGCAGCAGGCAGTGAAGAAAGCGAATGGTATGTTGGCATTCATAGCGAGGGGATTTGAGTATAGGAGCAGGGAGGTTCTGCTGCAGTTGTACAGGGCATTGGTGAGACCACACCTGGTGTATTGCGTCCAGTTTTGGTCTCCTAATCTGAGGAAAGACATTCTTGCCATAGAGGGAGTACAGAGAAGGTTCACCAGATTGATTCCTGGGATGGCAGGACTTTCATATAAAAAAAGACTGGATAGACTTGGCTTGTACTCGCTGGAATTTAGAAGATTGAGGGGGGATCTTATAGAAACTTACAAAATTCTTAAGGGGTTGGACAGGCTAGATGCAGGAAGATTGTTCCCGATGTTGGGGAAGTCCAGAACAAGGGGTCACAGTTTAAGGATAAGGGGGAAGTCTTTTAGGACCGAGATGAGAACGTTTTTTTTCACACAGAGAGTGGTGAATCTGTGGAATTCTCTGCCACAGAAGGTAGTTGAGGCCAGTTCATTGGCTATATTTAAGAGGGAGTTAGATGTAGCCCTTGTGGCTAAAGGGATCAGGGGATATGGAGCGAAGGCAGGTACGGGATAATGGCGGTGCAGGCTCGAAGGGCCGAATGGCCTACTCCTGCACCTATTTTCTATGTTTCTGTGTTTCTAACTGGTGGACATGGGGGCACAAATCATTGAGAATGACAGGACAGGTTGAAAACATGGTTCATAAAGTGTATTCAATTCCGTGCTTTACCAATAGAGAGAGTGTCAATGCAAGAAGGTCATGCTGAACCTTTATAAAACACTGGATACTTCAAACCTGCATTGGAAGACCGTGCTCAATTCTGGTTTCCTCACATGTGGAATTGATGAGGACGTTAAGAGAGTCCAGAAAAGACGTACAGAAATGGCTCCTGGAATGAAGGGCCAGAGTTAGAAGGATGTATTAAAGAAGCTGGGTCTGTATGAAAGAGTTTACTTCAGAGAAGTCTGAGGGGAGAAGTGATAGAAGTATGTAAACTAGTTTAGTTTAGTTTATTGCCACGAGGTACAGTGAAAAGCTTTTGTTGCGCGCTGACCAGTCAACAGAAAGATAGCACATGATTACAATCGAGTCATCCACAGTACACAGATACATGATAAAGGGAATAACGTGAATAACTAATGAGGGGTCAGGACGGAGTTGAGAGTGGGAGGCTGGTCCCCTTGGTGATGTGTTTGAGGACCGAGTCACAGGCATGAAATAAAAGTGGAAGAGCTTTAAGAGTGACATGAGGATGAACTATTTTTGTGCAACGTATGTTTGGAATCTGGAACACACTGTCATCAGATGTAGTGGAGGCGGTCGGTTTCCATTGTGAACTTGCAGAGGAAATTGGACAAACAAACAAAGAAAATTGACAAGACTTCAAAGAAAGGGCAGTGGGTGGAACTACTGAACTATTCAAGGCAGAGTTAGATATAGCTCTATATATCTCCATAGATCTATAGAGTTCGATAGGGCTAATGGAATCAAGGGATATGGGGAGAAAGCAGGAACGGGGTACTGATTTTGGATGATCAGCCATGATCATATTGAATGGCGGTGCTGGCCCAAAGTGCCGAATGGCCTACTCCTGCACCTATTTTTCTCTGTTTGTAAGTACTCTGGTAAAGAGTTGGTACAGACGGCACAGGTCAAATGGCCTCATCGCTGTGACAAGCTCTGCTCGAAGTTATTTATCCTTAGTATATATTTTCCTTCCTATAAAATATTGAATTAGCACCCATGGATTTCTTCCATCCAATTCTTATCAATAAAGAACTTAGCATAATTCGATGTAAAGTAAGACTTACATTTACACTTCACATCTATTTTAGGACATCTCAAAGCCTTTCACACAGGTAGAAAAGGACAAGCTACAATCCTGTGGGAGAAAGGTACTTCAAACTGGTAGTCTGCAAATCAAGTAGCTGTTGTGTTTAATTCCCCTCCAGTGTAGAGTTTTAGGTCGACCAACTCACGCAACATAAATCGAATGCCGCAGTTATTTGTCAGAGATGAAAATTGTCCTGGATTCATCAGTTAGTGCGTTCCTGTCAAATTGCAATTTCCGCCATTTCCATGAAGGGGTGGCACGGTGGTGCAATGGTAGAGTTGCTGCCTTACAGCACCAGAGACCCGGGTTCGATCCTGACTACGGATGCTGTCTGTACCTAGTTTGTATCCGTGACCACCTGGGATTTCTCTGGGATCTCCGGTTTCCTACCACACCCCAAAGTCGTACAAGTTTGTAAGTTAATTGGCTTTGGTAAAAATTGTAAATTGTCCCTAGTGTGCAGAATAGTGTTGGTGGGTGCGGACTTGATGGAACAGGCATGGAAGGGTTGGACTAAAGGGCCTGTTTCGATGCTGTATTACTCAATGATTCATGTCCCATGATTCTGTGTATGAAGCGTTTGGTTAATTTGGGAGGTGATATTAGAAACCTTATCTTGATTTTATTCGACAGCTCTGTAGTGCTAAGCTTAGGGATGGTGATATAATAGATCTACATGCCGCCCAGCAGGGGTGATCTTTGCAACCAGCTTTTGAAGGAACATGGCACTACACAAGCAACACTCTTCCAGTTTCAGGGGGAGGGGGGGGGGGGGGGGTTGCTACTGAATGGATGCTGCAATTTTGGGAGGGGCTTATAGCATGCTTCTAAAGGGACAGAGAGACCTGGATTCTGAAGCATCCTCCTGCCAGAAGCTCTAGACTGTCACCATAGACTGTCTTCCTGGACCCTAAAGCACAAAGCAAAACATCCCACCAACATGTACTATAACAGTATAACAGTATATAACAGTATAACAGAGCTTTATTTGTCGTTCGGTACCGAAGTACCGAACGAAACTACATAGCAGTCATAGAAAAAAAAAGAACACAAGACACATAACCCCAACACAAACGTCCATCACAGTGACTCCAAACACCCCATCACTGTGATGGAGGCAACAAAACTTCCACTCTCTTCCCCACGCCCACGGACAGACAGCTCGTCCCCGACCGACCCGCACAGTCCCCGCACCGGGCGCTGAAACGTCTCGCGGCCGAACCGGGCGATGAAAGGCCCGCGACCAAGCCTTGCGCAGCTAAGTCCAAGCTACATAGAAACATAGAAAATAGATGCAGGAGGAGGCCATTCGGCCCTTCGAGCCAGCACCGCCATTCATTATGATCATGGCTGATCGTCTACAATCAGTAACCTGTGCCCAACCTCTCCCCATATCCCTTGATTCCACTAGCCCCCAGAGCTCTATCTAACTCTCTCTTAAATTCATCCAGTGATTTGGCCTCCACTGCCCTCTGTGGCAGAGAATTCCACAAATTCACAACTCTCAGGGTGAAAAAGTTCCATCGCACCTCAGTTTTAAATGGCCTCCCCTTTATTCTAAGACTGTGGCCCCTGGTTCTGGACTCCCCCAACATTGGGAACAATTTTCCTGCATCTAGCTTGTTCAGTCCTTTTATAATTTTATATGTCTCTATAAGATCCCCTCTCATCCTTCTAAACTCCAGTGAACACAAGCCTAGTCTTTTCATTCTTTCCCCATATGGCAGTCAGTCCCGCCATCCCAGGGATCAATCTCGTGAACCTACGCTGCACTGCCTCAATTACAAGGATGTCCTTCCTCAAATTAGGAGACCAAACTGTATACAATACTCCAGATGTGGTCTTACCAGGGCCCTATACAACTGCAGAAGAACCTCTTTACTCCTGTACTAAAATCCTCTCGTTATGAAGGCTGTTCTTCATCAGCCTGTCTAGGTCCCTCTGTCCCTTTGAGGACCCCCTCCCAGCATCCATTCAATAGCAATGCCCCCTGAAACTGGAGGAGTACTGCTTGTATAGCGGCATGTTGCTTTTAAAGCTGGTTGCACAGATCACCCCTGCTGGGCTGCATGCGGATCCGTTATATCACTATCTCTCAGCTTGCGGCTACAGAGCTGCAGAGCAAAAACATGATGAGATTTTACAGTAACACCTCCCAAATTAACCAAAGGCTTCATACATGGATCTGCATAAGAAGCGTGCTCTCAAGACTTTTGACACATGGTTTCCTACAACAGAATCTGTTACCATTATTGTCGGGTTTATTAAGCACAAAATTTCCAATTCACTGAAGCAAAATTTGAATTTCAGACCATATGCTTCTCGCAGGGCTTCAGTATTACTCCTAACTCAGCATTGTACTTGCTCTACTCATTATAACAACCGTGCTTCAGCTTTGTAATTGTTTTAATGTTTAATACTCAGGACGTGGGTCTTATTGGTAAGGCAGAACATGAGAATGGAAGAATTTGTTTAATATAGAGATACAGTGTGAAAACAGGCCCCTCGGCCCACCGAGTCACCTCCGACCCATTCACATCTATCCTATATACCAGGGACAATTTATCAAAACCAATTAACCTACAAAAGTGCACGTCTTTGGAATGTGTAGGAAACCGGAGCGCCAGGAGAAAACCTACACGGTCACAGGGAGAACATACAAACTCCGTATAGATGACAAGCATAGTGACATCGAGCCATAGTGACATCTCTGGTGCTGCAAGGCAACAACTCTACCGCTGTGCCTTTGTGTCACCCTAAATAACAAAAGTAGGCCATTCAGCCACTCATGCCTCCTCTGCTATTTACAGCTGATCCTTCCTTTTAGAACCACTTTTTTTGCATTAAACCTAAATCCCTTGATTCCTTTAACATCCAACAATCAATAGATCACTTACTTGAGTATACTTAGTAACACCACAGGCCTACTGAATGAAGCATTCTACAGATTTAACACCCTTGAGTGAAGTAATGCTTTTCCGTCTCAATCCTGACCATTTACTTTCGAGTTTCTGATTTCTAGTTCTATACTCACCAGCCAGATGAGACATCATCACTGCATCCACCCAGACAAGCTCGGGAAGCCTTATGTATGTTTCAATGAGATCACCTACATTCAAGAAAGTTGACCGTGGGCTTCCTTCTTGCATAACTGGCAGAGGTGGCTTATGATCTCAGATCAGAGGACAAACAACTCAAGCATCAACTTGAGATATGCCATACTGGGTAAAGACCACAGGCTCCCTCTCCCGAAGAACATTAATTGAACAGGAAGGACACAAAATGCTGGAGTAACTCAGCGTGTCAGGCGGTATCCCTGGTCAATATGAATAGGTGATGTTTTGGGTCAGGACCCTTCTTCAACATGGCTGACATCCACGTTCTCCATGGATGCTACCTGACCGGCTGAGTTACTCCACAACTTTGTCTCTTTCCTTGCTAAACCAGCATCTTCAGTTCCTTGTTTCTACAGTAATTAAATTGCTTTTATTCAACATGGCTGAAGGGTCCCGACCCAAAACATCACCCATTCTTTATCTCCAGAGATGCTGCCTGACGGTGACCCACTGAATTACTGCAACACCTTGCATCTATCTTTACTTTTTTTAGAATACGAGTCAAACAGATTTGTGGCCCCTTTCATTCCAAACAGCTTTTTAAAACACATTTTGACAGCTTTTTTTGATTTTGAACTAAAATTTTCAAGCTAAAATAGAGAGTTTTGAACCCGTATTCTCGTGAATAGTCCAGTTGCAACACCACATTGCAGCCGGATTTAATAAACACAAGATGAGGAAAGAAGGGAGAGACAAGGGAAGGAAAGACTTGTACGTCTACAGCCCCACTCATATCCTGAGAGCCTGCCAAGTGTTTCAGAGCCAAATAAAATTACTTTTGAAGTGCAGCCACTGATGTTACCCAATCAGACCATTGCGTGACTGGATGGCCTCACGGTGAGATGAATGACGAGTTCATGTACGTTTAGGTGTCGGGTGAGGGACAAATATCAGCCATGGACTGAGGAGGAGTCGACTGCGTTCCTACAAAGAGCATTTTTGGATGTTTTCACTGACTTAAGTGAAGCACATTCCTATCACATTACACAGAAAAAGCCACAAAACGCTGGATTAACTCAACGGGTCTAGCGGCATCTATGGCAGACGTGGTGGATAGGTGATGTTTTTGTCGGGACCCTTCTTCAGCCTGATTGCAGTTGAGGGGAGGAAGCTAAAAAAGAGGTGGGGTTGGAAGAAAAAGCCTGGCAAGTTTTTGTTTCACTCGTGTGCCAGACGATGTTCTGCCATCGCTTTGCCACAGCCAGTGCCACATCTGTGCCTCTGCGGAGATCGTCCGCAGTGCATGCCTCTCCCCAGCAAGTCAGTAGGTGGGCCATTGTCTGGCAAGTCATCGATGCGTATAGGCGTGGGTGATTTTGATTAACCATATTACCTGTTACATTACTGATCATATCATAATATTATAATCATAAACTTGTAGTGAGTCCAAAACGAGCGTTATTGTTCAAAGGTCTTTATTCGTAGGTAACCGTAACAAACTGCAACTCTTACTTTGGACACACACTACTTAACTAGCCAATACAATCTAATCTCATCTCTCCAGCTGGTCGCCAGACACAACTATACCTCGCGCTCCCGCATCTCGTGACTCGTTAGCCCAACCGAGGGTTCGAGACCCCCCCGCTAATCCGTATGTCCCTACAAACTATCATTTTACAGATGCTTACCACCAGACAAGGAAGTGTACATAGGAGCAGGAGTAAGGCCTTCAGCCCCTTGAGCATGGCCTGCCAATCAACAAATTCAAGCTGATCTTCCCTCAAAAGGACACAAAGAGCTGGCGTAACTCAGCAGCATCTCTGGAGAATATGGATAGGTGACGTTTCAGGTCGAGACTCTGATCTTCCCACAATAACATTTTCCTGCTCTATCCCATATCCCTTGATTCCCAATGAATTTTAATGATTGTGCCTCCAAAGCCCTCTCAACAGAAATTTTTCAAGATTCATCCTCCATTAACTGAAGACATTCTCCTCATATCCATAATAAACGGCCTACCCTTATTTTAAGACTGCGATCCCTGGTTCTAGATTCCTCTGCCAGTAGAAGCCTTCGCCATGTAAGTCCTCAAATTGAGCCTACTTTCCACGAGCTTTCCACTCGTTCCTCTGTCAGTTTCTCCTCATATGGCAGACATCACGTCACAGTCTGTCAAAACTTCACAGCACACCCTCTACAGCAGGTGTTGGCACGGCAACAAAGGGTGGTGGATGTATGGAACGAGCTGCCAGAGGAGGTAGTTGAGGCAGGGACTATCCCAACCTTTTTAGAACAGTTAGACAGGTACATGGACAGGACAGGTTTGGAGGGATATAGACCAGGCGTAGGCAGGTGGGACCAGTGTAGGCAGGTGGGACCAGTGTAGCTGGGACATGTTGGCCGGTGTGGGCAAGTTGAGCCGAAGGGCCTACTTCCGCACTGTATCACTCTATGACTATTGCAGACAGCAGATCCACACTGGTGTTTATAATCCACGTGGTCCACATTTCACCCATTTATGAGCATATTTCTCCCTCCTTTACTCCCTTATAAGGGGAAGTGAGGCAAGCACACGTGTTTATGATAAACACCTCAATTACCCATTGAATGAATTCCATTCTCTCACCCCTTTCCGGGACATAGACTAGTTCAGAATATCCATGCTGGATTTGTAAGTGAACATGCATTACGTCCTCTGGCTCCAATCTTGTCCTCAACTGGAAAAATATTGTCCACCACTACCATTACCTTTCATAATCTCATAGATCAACACAAGAAAAGAGCCACTGATTGTTAAGTAAATCTAAAGGGTTAATTTCTGAGTTGACATATGTTTTTGCATCTTTGCTCGTGCTTCTATGTAACATAGTTATACAGAAACACTATACAGAAGCTTTATATAACACGGTGCTTGTTCATATGAGGAAGAACATGGAACATAGAACAGTACAGCACAGGAACCGGCCCTTCAGCCCACAATGTCTGTGCTGAACATGATACTACGTAAACTAAGCTTCTCTGCCTCTACATGATCTATATCCCGACATTCTCTGCCTACCCATGTGCCCATCTGAAAGCCTGTTAAATGTCAATATCGCATCTGGCTCCACCGCTGTGGAAGAAATTTTCTGAGCCCAGACTGATCTCATCACCTACCGCTATGCATATTACAACACTATAGACTAGATTCTTTGTTCTTGCTGGAGAACAAATGATGAACAACAACAACAACACCAATAGAATATGAAAGAGTGATCTCTTCCATGCTGAGCAACTGTGAATTAACATTTGGAACCAGGTGGTTCTGGGCTTAATGCAATGCAATTGGGATTACAGTTGTCATGGGTTAATGTGGCACTGTTGATTTCATATCATCAGTGCGATCACAGATGATGCTCAATCAAGCTTAGAAATTCGTAGATAGACACAAAATGCTGGAGTATCTCAGCATCTCTGGAGAGAAGGAATGGTTGACGTTTCAGGTCGAGACCCTTCTTCAGACTGGTTACGGATAAGGGAAATGAGAGATATAGATGGTGATGTTGAGACATAACTAACAATGAATGAAAGATATGCAAAAAAGTAACGATGATAAAGGAAACAGGCCATTGTAAGCTGTTTGTAGGGTGAAAATGAGAAGCTAGTGCAACTTGGGTGGGGGAGGGCCAGAGAGGGAGGGAATGCCGGGGCTACCTGAAGTGAGAGAAATCAATATTCATGCCACTGGGATGTAAGCTGCCCAAGCGAAATATGAGATGCTGTTCCTCCAATTTGCATTTAGCCTCACTCTGACAATGGAGGAGACCGAGGACAGAAAGGTCTGTGTGGGAATGGGAAGGAGAATTAAAGTGTACAGCAACCGGGAAATCAGGTTGGTTCAGGCGGGCTGAGCGAAGGTGTTCTGCGAAACGACTGCCCAGTCTGCGTTTGGTCTCGCCGATGTATAAGAGTCCACATCTTGAACAACGGATACAGTAGATGAGGTTGGAGGAGGTGCAAGTGAACATCTTCGTGTTTGGCCATTGTGGAAGAGCTCCCAATTAATTGAACTTCCCTGTTGTTCTTCCACAAATATTCCCTTTTCAAATATTTAGCAAGAAGGAAAATCAATCTTATATGGTCCAGAAACAATCACATCACATGACTTTCTCCTTATTGATCCCTTGGATTAGTTTAGTTGAATTTAATTTTTAATATTGTCACGTGTACAGTGAAAAAAAGCCTTTTTCTTGTTGCCTGCGATCCAGTCAGTTTACAATCAAGCCGTCCACAGTGTACAGATACAGGATAAAGGGCATAATGTTTAGTGCAAGGTAAACTCCAGTAAAGTCCGATTACGGATAGTTCACAGGACTCCACTAAGGTTGATGGGAGGTCAGATGGCAGGGCTGCTCTCTGGTTAGTGAGAGGATGGTTTAGTTGCCTGACAACAGCTGGGAAGAAACTGTCCCTGTTTCTGGAGGCGTGCTTCCTTTATGTATATAGGAAGGCAATTGGGATTTCTCTACATCATGCCGCACACAATAAAAATTTCAGAACATCCTGCCAGATGAGATTTAGAATGACGTTAGTAGGAACACCACAACCTGCAGTAAAAACAGAAATGCTGGAACAACTCAGCCAAACAAGACTTGTCGAACAAGAAGCCAGTTGATGTTTTTGTTCAGGAACCCTTCCTCAGACTGATTAACTACTTTTTTCTTTCACAGATGTGGCATGACAGGCCGAGTTCTTCCAGCATTTCTGTTCTTGTTTTAGATTTCAACATCTGCAGAACCCAGTGCGTTTTTGGATATAAAATACTACTGGTATGCACAATCAATAAACATATCACAAAACGCTGGAGTAACTCAGCGGGTCAGGCAGCATCTCAGGAGAGAAGGAATGGGTGATGTTTCGGGTCGAGACTCTTCTTCAGACTGAAGAAGGGTCTCGACCTGAAACGTCACCCATTCCTTTTCTCCTGAGATGCTGCCTGACCTGCTGAGTTACTCCAGCTTTTTGTGATACCTTTGCTTTGTACCAGCATCTGCAGTTATTTTCCTACATCAGTAAACATATGAAACTTGGGCAGAAAACAAAATAATGATGTTTAACTGTTTAGAGGTGCCAATACTTATTTTTATTTCAAAAATACTCTCTATTCCGAATCAAATATATCTGCAAAACAAAAAATATATACAAAAACTCTTCACATTTATGACAGGAACAGATTGGGTGAATGCAAAGTCCCCAGGATAGGGGAATCAAAAACAAGAGGATCTATGTTTAAGGTGAGAGAGGGCAGGAGTTAATATGAATCTGAGGGGCAACGTTTTCATTCAGAGGCAACTTTTGCACCATTTGGAACGAGCTGCCAGGGGAGGTAGTTGGGCCATATACCATTACAGCATTTAAAAGATACTTTAACAGGTACGTACATGGATAGGAAAGGTTTAGAGGGATTATCGGCCAAAAGCAGGCAAATGGGACTAGCTTAGATGGGGCATCTTGGACGGACTGGTGTGTTGGGCCAAAGGACCTGTTTGCATGCTGTACGATTCTATGACTATGATATTCCCTATACATTCCACAGTGGCATACCCAGTCGTGTTCACAGCTATCCTTAAATAAAACCCCTTGCCATGTCATAGCGGCCCATAATTTGGCAGAAAAGCACCGTCATTACCTGCAGATTCCCATCCAAGTTATGTGTTCATGTTAATAAGGCATTGGAGCAGAATTAGACCATTTGGCCCATTGAGTCTACTCCACCATTCAATCATGGCTAATCTATCTTCCCTTCTCAACCTTAATTTACCTGCCTTCTCCAAATAACACTTGACAGCTTTACTAATCAAGAATCTATCAATCTCCACTTTAAAAATACCCAAATGACTTGGCCTCCACAGGCAATGAATTCCACAGATTCACCATACTCTGTCTAAAGATACATCCTTTTATTCTGAGGCTGTGCCCTCTGGTCCTAGACTCTCCCACTAGTAGAAAATCCTCTCCAGATCCATTCTAACCAGGCCTTTCACTCTTCAGTAAGTTTCAATGTGATCCCCCCTCACCCTTGTAAACTCCAGCGAATATTGGCCCAGAGCCATGAAAAGCTCATCATACGTTAACCCAATCATCCCTGGGATAATTCCATCTGCCACTTCTTTGCCTACTCTCCCAACCTGTCCAAGTCTTTCTGCAGACTCCCCGCCCCCTGTACACGACCTGCCCCTCCACCCATCTTTGTATCATCTGCAAACATAGCCACAAAGCCATGAATTCCATCATCCAAATCATTGCTATAAAACGTGAGGAAGTGTCCCCAACACCGACCCCTGCAGACCACCACTAGTCGCCGGCAGCCAACCTGAAAAAGCCCCCCCTATTCCCACTCATTGCCTTCTGCCATTCAATCAAACTTCCATCCATGCTAGTATCTTCCCTCTATTACCATGGGCTCTCATATTTGTCTCTCCTTGTAAATATATTGCCTGTGCTTCACTGATGTTTGTTCTAAACTTGGAACACCCAAAAGCACTGTGAAAGCATCTTCACCAAAAGGACTATGGTAGTTCAAATAAACGGCTTAACACCATCTTCTCAACAGTAATTTGGGATGAGCAATAAAATGCTGGTGATGCCGATATCTCACAAATGAAAATAAAGAAAGCTAGGATTGTTATCTTTTTAAACCCTACTACTTCAGAATAAAGAATGCCATTGTTTACCGCCAGACAGAGGTCTCATTGGGAACTCTGCCCATAATGAAAACAAGTCAGGTCCTCGATTACATTTACACCATTCCAAATTGTGCCTCTGGTTTTTTTAAAGCACAAGGCATAGAATTGAAGCAGTGAACTTGTATAATCCAAGGTTTTGAAAACAGTAAATGATATAATAACCAGATAAATCACTTTTTTTTCCCTTCTGCTTCGGACTGAGGGAGAGGTGCAAGCCCAAGATGACCTGGTGAAGTCTTTTGGCAGAAGCGGTCCTTTGTGGAAACGTGTTTGCAGAATGTCTCCAAGGGTCATGGGCCCAAGGCAGAAAAGCTGCCCCTAATTTAGCAACTCATTAGTGCTCTCACACGAAGAGATCACAAGGTAACTGGTACAGGAAATGGGAAAATGGGGGGGGGGGGGGGGGGTGTGTGTGTGTGTGTGTGTGTGTGTGTGTGTGTGTGTGTGTGTGTGTGTGTGTGTGTGTGTGTGTGTGTGTGTGTGTGTGTGTGTGTGTGTGTGTGTGTGTGCGTTTGCGGTTTTTTTTTGTTTTTTGTTTTTGTGGAAAAGATGCTTAACAGCGATTGTGTGACTCAGAAGCACATGAACAGTTCCATAGCCAGTTCCTTTTGCACAATGCAAGGATTGGGAATGATTTAGGATCTGCGTTGCAATGTGGTTCTATTTGCCAATAACAAGTCTATCCGGTTGAAGCCACAGCACAAAAACAGACCATTCAGCGAGAGAGCTTTGTACCAGCGCTCCTGCCCACAAGCCTCATTCCACCATCTCACATGATCAGTATGTTCCCTCTCCTCACGAGTAGCCACCATCCTCACCACAACCGCTCCGGCTGATGTCAGCTTCCACATGTTATCTGGTTTCTAAGTAAAGTAGAATCCTAGACAAGGCAAAAAAAGAAGCAAAACAAAAAATGCTGGAGTAACTGAGCAGGTCTGGCAGTATCTGTCGATAGATAGGTGAGGCGATGTTTTGGGACATAACCCTTCTTCAGATTGATAAAGTCCATCGGAATGAAGAAGGATCCCTGGCCGATACGTCCTCTGTCCGTTCCCTCTACAGCCACTGCCTGACCCGCTGAGTTCCTCCAGCATTTTGAGTTTTGCTCAGGATTCGAGTGAAACAGCAGTTCCATGTCACCAAGATTAAAAAAATACTTATTTTCCTTAGCAAGTTAGTAACTAGGAAGCATAATATAAGAAAATAACTGCAGATGCTGGTACAAATCGATTTATTCACAAAATGCTGGAGTAACTCAGCAGGTCAGGCAGCATCTCGGGAGAGAAGGAATGGGTGACGTTTCGGGTCGAGATCCTCCTTCAGACTAGGAAGCATTGACTTAAATTAATTGGTATAAGGACTCGAAAGGAGTTAAGAAAGAAAACGTAGCTTTAATTCTGGATCTTACTCTCTGAAAGGTTATTGTAGGCGAATTCTTAATCTTGTTTAAAAAATAACTGGAAGAACAGGGCAGCACGGTGGCGCGGGGTTTGCTGCCTTACAGCGCCAGAGACCCAGGTTCAATCCTGTCTACGGGTGCTGTCTGTATGGAGTTTGTACGTTCTCTCCATGATTTGCATGGGTTTTCTCCAGGTGTTCCGGCTTCCTCCCACACTCCACAGACATACAGGTTTGTAGGCTAATCAGCTTCGGTAATAATTGTAACTTGTTCCTAGTGTGTAGGATAGTGCTGGTATACGGAGGACGCTGGTCGGTGTAGACACGGTGGGCCAAAAGGACTGTTTTTGCACTGTATCTCTAAACTAAACTAAACAAAACAGATGTAGAAGCAAAACCTGCAGGACAGCAAACTAAGATTGACATGAGATTAGTCCAAAGCCCATTTTCGGATGCCACAGACATAATGTGTTGAGCGGTCTTGGTCCAATTTCTAAATTTCTGCGATACAATAAAAGCATTTGATCAATGACCAATGAGCAAAAGCAACAGATGGCAGAGAGATAGCCACGGAAACTGAAAATTAACTCGCTGCTTTGGAGGGGATTTGGAGATGGGAAAACGGAGATAAAAGTATGCACCTCTGATTAAATATCTCACAAGCTTTCTTGCGTGTCAGAAACCACTTTCACATTCTTTCTGCTCGAAGGATTTTTTTCATGCTACCCTGACGCTAATACACTCGAGGAAAAATAGACACTTAAGACATTACCAAAATCATTACTTTAAATTGCAGCATCAGCGATAATGGAAACATAAACATCACACTTGAAATATTCTACAGTTCAAAAACATTCTTCCTGTATCATGACTCAAAGCACAACTGAATCTTGTGCAGGCAAACACACTATTGGAAACCAAAATAAAAATATACAATGAGTTGTGGTGGTAAACAGAACATAACTGGGGTTTTTTTCATTTCCAGCCTTGCACCCACTGCTCTAAATCAATTTTTGCCTCTTGCACATTTGGGAATTTGCTTCCCATCAGCAACTGAGTCTTCAGTGCCCAACCTCTGGAAATGCCTCCCCGAACCACTTCTGATTCCTCTTTGGGGATAATCCTCTAAACCTGCCAGTTCAAACGCATATATTTGCAGAATATAGACACAAAGTGCTGGAATAACTCAGCAGGTCACTGGAAAAAGGGAATAGGTGACGTTTGATGTCGGAACCCTTCTTCAGGCTACGAGTCAGAGGAGAAAAAAAACTAGAGATGGGAACTAGTTGCCTCATCTACCCCCTCTGGCACCCCATTCCATTTACCCACCACCTTCTGTGTGAAAAAGTGACCCCTGAGGTCCCTATTAAATCTTGGCCCTCTCACCTTAAACTCGTGTCCTCTGGCTCTTGATTCCCCTACCCTGGATAAAAGATTCTGTGCATTCATCCTATGTATTCCAAGATTTTAAACACCTTTCTTAGATCACCCCACAGACTCCTGCTCCCCAAGGAATAAAGTCCTTGCCTGCCTAACTTCAGGCCCTCAAGTCCTGGCAGCGTCCTCGGAAATCTTCTCTGCACTCTTCCCAGCTTAATAACATGGTTGGAATCACCTAATTGATCCATCTTGATTTCCCTCACAATTTATCCTGTTATCTTGCCAGCCTTGATATGTCTCACATTGTGAACCTTCCCTCAGGTCCCTTTTAGTTTATTGTTTGGGGAATTGGGGGTGGTTCTACAAAGAGCTGCCTGTGATCGAAAACTATTTTTCTTCTCTTGGCCACAAGAAAATGTTTGCAGTGCTCAAGCAGTACCAACGTTTGCATTCAGCGCTTTACACGATGGCTCTCCAGCAGCACATACCGTTCTGTCGTTTGAAGGATCACAGATAGATCTGAGCAATAAATATTTATTTGTTTTAAATAGGCTAACTCCTGGAAATGCAGCTAATTCGTTGGTATACTAACAATGGTAAATGATTTTTATGTAGTGAAGTGCCAGCTAGCAGGTTGACTTCTGGAAATGCAGTACAACAGGATTAGATTGATTAGACGTGCTTGGTTATGCATTCCCCATGATTAATCCTCCAATGCATATACTAGATAATGTCAATGGCATTGGGTATTCTGAACAAGCCAGGATGTCCTTGATTCAGTCCCTGGCTGCCCTTGAGTTTACTCATCTCTCCCTCACAATTTCCCCAAATCTTCCAGGGGGGGGGGGGGGGGGGGGGGGGGGGGGGGAATATCCAGCAGGTTTTCCAAATCTTCTTGACGTCAGATGGAAATGCAAATTGGAAAGTGAACGAGTGCAGTGTTGGGTGAGAAGACAAAGCTCTCCACAGCAGAGTGGTCCATTGTTAGTATTCCAACAAATTAGCTGCACTTCCAGGAGTTAGCCTGTTTAAAACAATCTATATATATATATACACACACACACACACACATATATCTATACATATCTATGTACATGCGTGTGTATGCGCGTGTGTGTATCACCAAACTGAGTGATCTTGTTTCTACCCACATTCCAAAGATGTGCTGGTAGGTTAACTGTAGCTTATTATCCCTAAAGAAACAAGGGGAGTCAATGGGCATGGAGAGACTTGGGCACAGAGAGACTTGGGCCTTTTGGAAGGGTGGGCTGAAAGATGGCAGATGGAGTTTAATGCTGATAAGTGTGAGGTGCTGCATTTTGGTAGGACAAATCAAAATAGGACGTACAGGGTAAATGGTAGGGAATTGAGGAATGCAGTGGAACAGAGGGATCTGGGAATAACTGTGCATTGTTCCCTGAAGGTGGAATCTCATGTGGATAGGGTGGTGAAGAAGGCATTTGGTATGCTTGCCTTTATAAATCAGAGCATCGAGTATAGAAGTTGGGATGTAATGTTAAAATTGTACAGGGCATTGGTGAGGCCGAATCTGGAGTATGGTGTGCAGTTCTGGTCGCCAAATTATAGGAAAGATGTCGACAAAATGGAGAGGGTACAGAGGAGATTTACTAGAATGTTGCCTGGGTTTCAGCACTTAAGCTACAGAGAGAGGTTGAACAGGTTGGGTCTTTATTCTTTAGAGCGTAGAAGGTTGAGGGGGGACTTGATAGAGGTTTTTTAAATTTTGAGAGGGACGGACAGAGTTGAAGTGGGTAGGCTTTTCCCTTTGAGAGTGGGGAAGATTCCAACAAGGGGACATAGCTTCAGAATTGAGGGACAAAAGTTTAGGGGTAACATGAGGGGTAACTTCTTTACTCAGAGGGTGGTGGCTGTATGGAATGGGCTTCCGGTGGAAGTGGTGGAGGCTGGCTTGATTTTATTATTTAAGAGTAAATTGGATAGGTATATGGATAAGAGGGGATTAGAGGGTTATGGTCTGAGTGCAGGTAGATGAGACTAGGTCAGGGAGAGTGGTCGGCGTGGACTGGAAGGGCCGAACGGGCCTGTTTCCGTGCTGTAGTTGTTATATGGTTATATGGTTATATGTAGGAGATGAGAAGTTGCAGGGCAACACAGAAATAGGGAGGAGGTGCTATTAATGGGACTGCTCTGCTGTGAGTCAGCATTAACTTGATGGGCTGAATGGCCTCCTTCTGTTACATAGCATGGAACTTGAGAAGTATTCTTTGCACTTGTCCATCTGGAGAAGTAGCACTAGCTGGCCAATGAAAAAAGGATGCACAGTCTCTAAAACAAATGACAACTTAAACGCAGAGGTAATTAAGCTATACTGCGCGATGCTCTATAACTTAAATGGTAACATTCAGTGGATCATTGGTTAATATAGGGCTGCAGTAAGAGATGTAATGGACAATGGTAATAGAACACAGGTAGCAGTGTTTTGAATGAGCTAAAATTTATGGAGGGAGATTGATGGTCAGAGGAATATTTAAAGTGTTGCCTAGTGATCGTACTACTGATTAAGATGAAAGGGAGTTGAGAAATCTTGGTGGCGGGAAGAGATGGGAGATTTATTTTTAAGATAGCACCTGTTTAATTTAAACATGCTGATATTTCACAATTGACAGATATTAATCAGAAAAATGGGAAGGATGCCATTTGGATTTTTAACGGAACACCACTTTCCCAAAAGGTTACCTCATCAGTTCCTCCGCTGTATATTCTATCCTCACCGCTTCACAGCGCCCGGCTGAATTGCATTGGTTGCATGCAAACTACTGCAGGAAATAGCGCAAGAAGATACCCACAACAGTAATGGTGTTTTAGCTGCACTTTACGTTAATAAATGAACAATGGGCTGGCTGCCTCCCTAATGAGCAGTGCTCCATATCCAATTATTATCTGTGCGCTTGGTTCAGATAATAGGCAAAGTGAACCCACCGTGAACTATTTCAACACCATTTCATCATTTGATGGACATTCTCATCTCCTCAAAATCTTAGTACACTTTTCCATTCTCTGTAGAACCAAGGATTTGTATCCTCTTCATCCTAATACATTACCAACCCACCCCAGAGTAAGCTTGCTGCCGCATCATTTTCTATTTGAATTTAACCTAACACATTTCTCCGACTGCGACAGTTACAACTGGCACTCTTTATCCCATCTCCCCATTCCACCTAATGCTATCGGCGCACCCTTATTGAATCTCTTTGCTACTCCATAAAACCCTCCAAAAAGTCAGCACACATATCTCCTTGCAGCTAGCTGGCACTTTTTCCTATTGGAGAATTGTTCTTCCCCCACACCCCCATTTTCTCATTCTTTCTTCACCCGGTATGGGTCCTAATGTAAGTGAAAGAGATCCCAACCACTGCAAATGCAAACAGGACCGGAAAATGCAGTTTATACAACAGGAAAATACAGGGTCCTTTTTACCTGCAGCCGGGTTCTCATTGGAAGTGAACTGAGAAAGAATGGCGTGACACCAACTGGTTTTGTCTTTAAATACGACTAGACCAAGTGGACACATTGGGCCCAAACCTCTCCTGCATTGGTGCAGCACCCTCTCCTCCCTCCATCCCCCTCCCCTCCCTCCCTCCCCCCTCCCTTAGTCTAGTCTCCTTTAAACTTTGCCCTTCTCGCCTTAAAATTATACCATCTAGTGTTTGACATTTCCACCCTGGGATAAAGATTTTGACTGTCTACCTTATTTAAGCCTCTCATAATTTTATAGTTGAAGAACACTTCCATGATGTTCAGTTCCCTCTGGCCCCAATGCTACAAAATGCAAAAATGTTTAATACAATGACTGAATATACCTTTGTGTCTTTCAAGGTAACATTCAGTTATTGTCCTTTGGCAAAATAATGACAAATATGAACACATTTGGAAATATTTCACAATTTTGTTCAAGGAATTTTAGGCAGCACAGTGGCACAGCTGGTATAGCTACTGCCTCACAGCACCAAAGACGTGGTTTGATCCTGTGCAGAGAGTTTGCATTTTCTCCCTGTGACCATGTGGGATTCCTCCGGATGCTCCGGTTTCCTTCCACATCCCAAAGATGTGCGGGTTTGCAGGTTGATTGGCCTTTGTAAATTGTCCCTGGTGTGTGAGGAGTGGATGAGCAAGGGGGATAACACAGAACGAGCGTGATCGATGGTCGACGTGTACTCGATGGGCTGAAGGGCCTGTTTCCATGCTGTACCTCTAAACTAAACTAAACAAACCATTCTTGGGTTAGTTCCAAATGAAGTCTACAAAGGTCACTGACAAATTCAGAACTGTTAGGTCAAACTCAATTTCACGGCAATCTAGATATCAAAATATTTTGACTACATTGACAAAACAGCCAGTTTCATCAACGCTCAATTAAAGACATCTTTTCAGCCAAGTTCTCATGTTTCCAGCTGCTTACCACCCCAAATAGGGCTTCTCTCGAGATACCCTATTATGAATAGTAGGATCCCCTGCTCTACCTGCATGCAGCAGCGTGCAACAATGCAACTGATGGAACCCTCTGACCATTGCTGACATAATCACACACCCATGACAAATCCTCCAGGGGCTCTGATGACGGATCTACGAGATCCTTTATTTTGTGTCCGTGCCTATCTGAGCTGGGCCCCAAGTAAAGCCAGGTTCAGGGTACGGGTATAACAACAAAATCCCTCCTACAGGCTCCAATACCTCGAAATACCTCAGCAAAAAACACTGCTGCGCTGGTCAAGAAGGCACAGCAACGACTGTTCTACCAAAGAATACTGAAAAAGTCTGGTCTACCCCAACAGCTGCTGACGACCTTCTACCGCTGCACCATAGAGAGCATCCTAACACATGGCATCCCTGTGTGGTATCTCAGCTGCACGGAGGCAGAGAGGAAAGCTCTTCAGCGGGTAGTCCATAGAGCTCAGAGAACTATTGGAACACAGCTACCAGCCTTGGAGGGCATCTACAACACACGATGCCTCAGAAAAGCCACCAGGATCAACAAAGACTCTTCACACCCCTGCAACAGTCTGTTCGAACTTCTACCATCGGGCAGACGATACAAGGCCTTCTACGCCCGCACCTCCAGACTCAGGAACAGCTTCATCCCCAGGGCCACAGCTGCTATGAGCCGGTCCTGCTGTGATCCGGCACAGATCTACTTGCACTTTATTCTGTTTTAAAACTGTTACAATTTGTTTCATTGGGGTGTTTAAATTAATACTGACTAGCTAATTAATTTATTGCATCGTATGGGAGGCGCATTCCCAATCTCGTTGTACCCCTGTACAATGACAATAAAGATATATTGTATTGTATTGTATTGTATAAAATCCTACAAGGAATATCACATCCTTCTTTTCCTCATGCATCTCAAGCCACAAGCTGTACATGGAAGACAATCCAATCCATTTACTGTGGTTAAATCTATGAATCTATTGTTGATGGCATCTAATCATGCAGGTCTTTTCAGATTCAAAGAGATTGCGAGGCTTATTTTGGAGATTTTAAAGGGTTCTTGCAGGTAAAACAGTAACTTATTATGACGTGCTGTAATTTTCCATGTAATGCATAGTGGCATTACATACCACAGCATTGCAGCTTCAGTGAGTTCAATCTTGATTCTTGATAGAGGTCACACAATTTCCCAGTGACCACATGGGTTCACTGCAAATGCTCTGGTTTCCTCCCACATTTCAAAGACATGCTGGTTGGTAGGTTAATTGGCCACAGTAAATTAACCCTTGTGTGCATGAAGGTGGGAGAATGAGAGGAAGGGGCTTTGGTGGGAATACGGGGAGAATAAAATGGGATTTATGTGGGGTTGGTATAAATAGCTGTTCACTGGTCAATACAGCCTTGATGAGCTGAACGGCCCATTTCTGTACTGCTTGACTGGTCTACTGACAAAAAGGTGGCTTATGGCCCAAGAGGCATTATTAAATACATGTGGTAGACGGATAGATACCACAGACTCACACAACCCGAGCTGTGGTCTGAAGAAGGGTCTCGACCCGAAATGCCACCCATTCCTTCTATCCAAAGAAGGCTGAGTTACTCCAGCATTTTGTGTCTATCTTCAGTCTGAGCTGTAAAATGTTTCATTGAGAAAACTCAGGGAAATCACGTTAGAGGCAAAAAGGCTAAAAACAGCGATGACAAACATACATTCTTAAAATTCTATAGATCCCAGGAGGAAATTTATTTCATTCAAGTGAAATAGAAAAGCAAAATTCAAAGAAGCACTTATTACAATGTTCCGAAAGAGGAATATAGCAAAGTTGGTCTGGGTGGTCACTACTGAGAAAGTTATTCTGAAACTTTCTTCTTGGATGTGCCCATAGGCATGGAATCAACCATCCTAAAAAAGTATTATGCAGAAGGGAACTGTTCAGGCCATCGTATCTACGGTGGCGGGCCCCATATCTGAGGAAGGATGCACTGGTGTCCCAAGGGTCCAGAGGAGGTTTAAGAGCATGATCCCAGGGATGATTGGGTTGATGTACGATGAGCATTTGAAGGCTCTGGGCCTGTATTCACTGGAGTTTAGAAGGATATGGGGAGGGGGGGAATCTCATTGAAACCTGCCGAGTAATTAAAGGCCTAGATAGAGTGAATGTGGAGAGGATGTTTCCAGTAGCGGGAGAGTCTAGGACCAGAGGGCACAGCCTCAGAATGAAAGGATGTATCTTTAGAATGGAGATAAGGAGGTTTTCTTTTCGCCAGAGGGTGGTGAATCAATGGAATTCATTGCCACTGATGGCTGTGGAGGCCAAGTCATTGGGTATTTTTAAAGCAGAGATTGATAGGCTCGTGGTTAGTAAGGGTGTCAGGAATTATGGGGTGAAGACAGGAGAATGGGGTTGAGGGAAAAAAAGATTAGCCATGAGCAGACTCAATGGGTTGAATGGCGTGGTTCTGTTCCTATGTCTTATGATCTTGTGAACGTGACACTCTGTCTGCTTCAACTTCCCAGCTCTGGCATTTCAAGAGCTGTTTAAATGTTATTTAGGTTCTGCCGCTATTGCCCTTTCAGACACCCGCTCCCTCCGGATGGAAACAAATTCTCATCATTCCCTCTATAATTCTTCTGACAAATAATTTAACTCTTTTCCCCCTGATCTTTAGTTATGGGGAACTACCACTTTACCTTGGCAACTCATAATTTTATACACCTCAATTAAATCTCCCCGCAGGCAATATAAACAATCCTTGTTTTCTCTAGAGCTAAAGATTTCATCATTGTCAATATTCTTGTAAATCATTACTGCATGCTCCGTTCTAAATTATATCCCTTCCTGCAATGTGAGGACCAGAGGAATGCGCGATATCTTGCTGTGCTCTCTCCGCTGTTTGTCACAGTTCTACAATGACCTTCTGCCCTCATATTCACTGCTAAGGCTAATCAAAGGCAAGTATCCCGGAAATGCCATATCCACTCGTAAAACTGTTCTGGAACTCTGCTGTCAGGCAGCATCGGAGGAGGAAATGCAAAGGGGACACTGCAAGTCAGGAGTCTTCTTCAGACAGTTCCATCTTCAGACACTGCCTGACCCGCTGAGTTCTACCAGCAATTTGTCGTTTGCTCAAGATTCCAATGTCTGGAGTGTCTTGTGTCTGCCTTATCTAGTCCTGTTACTTTCAAATATTGCTGGCCACTCATTCTAAGGTCCTTTTGTTCCTTCATAATGCTCCTTATTTTATTATTTATTTCTATTGCCACACTTCTCAGTATCCTATTATTTATGACGTGCTTACTTACCTCACTTGCCCTCTTCTCTGCCAGACTGAATTCCATTTGTTACATTTCTAGGTGTAACTGAAATTTAGCAGATGGGTCTAAGCTATATCTGGGACATCTCGCACGTTCTCCACCCACTTCAATAACTTCCAATTACTTGCGCCAACCACCTCATCTTTACACGAAAAGCTGGAGTAACTCAGCGGGCCTGGCAGCATCTCTGGAGAGAAGGAAGATATGCTACCTGTCCCACTGAGTTACTCCAGCTTTTTGTGTCCATCTTCAATTTAAACCAGCATCTGCTGGTCCTTCCTACACACCTCATCTTTACCATGGACGCCCACTCCCTTTACACACCCGTTCCTCATTAGGAAGGCCTCCATTTGTTCACAGAACAGAGACCCAATCTGTTGTCCTCAACCAACATTCTCTGCCACCTCGCAGTGGCTTGCCATCGCCCCACAACAATTTTTCTTTTGATCCCCTACACTTCCTTCATGTCAAAGGTGCAGCCTTGGAAACTTGCATGGGCCCCAGCTTTGCCTGTCGTTTCATTGGGCATATTAGCTTTGCCGAACACCCCTTGTTCCAAACATAACCTGGCACCACTCCGCAACTCTTTCTCCAACTGCACTGTCGACAGCATTGTGATTGCCTCCTGCATCCGTGCAGAATCTATCAATTTCACCACCAACTTGGGTGTCAGCAGTTCTGGGGAGAAAGTCGGAGAATGGGGTTAGGAGGGAGAGATACATCAGCCATGATTGAATGGCAGAGTAGACATGATGGGCCGAATGGCCTAATTCTACTATTACATGATCTTATGAACTTTCACCCTGCCCTTGAATTAATCTGACCCATCTCTGATACTTCTCTCCCCTTTCTTAATCTCTGTCTCCTACTCAGAGGACAGACCATCATAGACATTGCAAAATCACTGGCCCCCACAGCTATCTCGCCAACCTCCCACCCTGTCTCTTGCAAGGACCAAGGATGCCATTCCTTTCTTGAAGTTTCACCATCCCGGTTGAAACTGTTCTCAAGATGAGTCCTCTCACTCTGGGCCATCTGAGATGTCCTCTTTCTTCAGGAATTGTGGTTTTCTTCCCGCAGTTGTAGATGGTTTTATTTCTACGACATCCGTTTGTTCTCTGTTCCCTGCAATTCTACTTTTGCTCCTCTCCCATCCCCCATGCCAAATAGAACAAGGATAGGGTTCCCCTCATCCTTACCTTTCAGCCCACCACATTATTCTCTGACATTTCTGACAGCTTCAACACAATCCCACCACCAGCTCTTGTTCCAATCTTTCCCTTACCCTATTGCTATCAACTGTCTACACCTCTAAGGTAGACACAAAATGCTAGAGTACTTCAGCGGGCCAGGCAGCATGTCTGGCGAGAAGGAATGGGGAGAAGGCAGGTACGGGATACTGATTGAGAATGATCAGCCATGATCACATTGAATGGCGGTGCTGGCTCGAAGAGCCGAATGGCCTACTCCTGCACCTATTGTCTATTGTCTATTGAATGGGTGAGGTTTCGGGTCGAGACCCTTCTTCAGACTGATGTCAGGGGAGTGGGCCGTACAGAGATAGAATGTAGTCAGAGACAGTAAGACTGGTGAGAGAACTGGGATGGCGAGGGGATGGAGAGAGAGGAAAACCAAGGGCTATGAAGTTAGAGAAGTCAATGTTCATACCGCTGGGGTGTAAGCTACCCAAGCAAAATATGAGTTGCTGTTACCCCAATTTGCACTGGGCCTCACTCTGACAAAAACAGAACAGAAAGGTCAGTGTGGGAATGGGAGGGGGAGTTAAAGTGCTGAGCAACCGGGAGAACAGGTAGGCTGAGGCAGACTGCGCGGAAGTATTCAGCGAAATGATCACCGAGCCTGTGCATGGTCTCGCCAATATACAGGAGTTGACACCTGGAACAGCGGATGCAGTAGATGAGGTTGAAGGAGGTGCAAATGAATATCCTGGGCCTCCTCCATTGTCAGAGTGAGGCCCAACGCAAATTGGAGGAACAGCACCTCATATTTCACTTGGGTAGCTTACACCCCAACGGAATGAACATTGACCTCTAACTTCAAGTAACCCTTGGTTTCCCTCTCTCTCCATCTCCTCCCCTTCCCAGTTCTCCCACCAGTCTTACTATCCCCGACTACATTCTATCTCTGTACCACCCACTCCCCTGAAATCAGTCTGAAGAAGGGTCTCAACCCGAAACGTCACGCATTCCTTCTCTCCAGAGATGCTGCCTGTCCCGCTGAGTTACTCCAGCATTTTGTGTCTACCTTCAATTTAAACCAGCATCTGCAGTTCTTTCCTACACTATCTACACCTCTACATTCTTGAAGAAAGGTTTCAACCCGAACTAACACCTCATGAGTTCCCTCCACAGATGCTACCTGACTCACTGAGTTCCTCCAGCAGTTTGATTTTTGCTAGCAGGTAAGAACGCAGGATCTAAGCCTCGCTCGGATATATTTGTGAGGGATACAAGAACTATTAGACCAATAAGAGAAAATAAACTTTTTTGGCAACATTCTACTTTGTGGAACATTTTTGAGAGATCAGGAGGAGAAATTTAGTTCAAGAAAACGAGGAAGCAAATAAATGCGATAACTACTGTTATACTTGCATGCGGTGTGAAGATGATTTGTTTGTAGAAATCCCATTATCGAAGGGATTTACTGGAGTCGCTGCCTCAAAAAGGCAGCTAATATCACCAAAGACCAATGCCAGCCTGGGTTCACTGTCATCTTCTCATTTCACTACTACCAACGGAAGGAAGGTATGGGGGGGCCTGACAAGCATAACCTCAAAGTTTAACAACAGCTTCTACCCAGAATCATCAGACTCTTGAATACAGTACAATACTAACCAGAACTCTTCCTCAACAACAGTAATATATACTGTGGATGTATAGAAAGGAACTGCAAATGCTGGTTTATACCAATAATTCCCATCCTTTTTCCCCAGAGATGCTGCCGGATCTGCCGAGTTGCACCACCTGCATTTTGTGTCTACCTTCTATAATGCACTGTGGTCTTTGTTTTGGTTGCACTGCCTGCTTCGCTTTTGCATTATGATGGTCTGGTTACCTGGTATTACTGATTATTAATTTAGTGTTTTATCGATTACTGCATATTTATTTTGAGTGTTATTGTATTAATGGAACCATAAAGCTGCAGCAAGGAAGAATTTCATTGCTCTGTTGCCGGTAGCTATGACAGTTAAACATTCTTGACCCATGAAAGATTTCCACTTCTCCAAATTGGATGAGATCAAGAATTCAGGCATCACATTGACAGAGAAATGGACTGTGTATTTAAAACAGACATGGGCACAGATATAGGCCCGATAAAGGAATTGCGAGCAATAGATTAAAGTGTGGGGTCTGATAATTTATGAAATACATTGTTCCTCAAAAAAATGAAGACTCTAAAATGAACTCTGCGATGGTGTAATTTGAAGGATGACAAGTTATCACAGTGAAACTATTAAGTTAAATTTACAATAAGAAAGCACAAAACAACTGGGAATTGAGACAAAACATTCCTCAAATGGGAAACTAGACATTGAAATAAACTGTGACAGAATAACAGCCAATCTGAACCTGCTTCCAAGCTCCAGCAGAAATGACTGAATAGCAATCAGTGACAGGAATGCTGGCTTGTTTCTTTAATCTTTTCCTCAATAGAGCAGCCCTGAGGCCTAAACTCAGACTCTAGGATGGATATCAGACAGCCCTCTAAACATCAACTCTGTTGCTTTGTTTTGGGTACATTTTACTTTTTGGATCGCACGATACACTGATCTAGACAGATCATTTATTTTGATTTTATATTAATTTACAAAGATTGTAACTACAGATTTTTTTCCCAGTAATTGAAGTTAAATGCACATTAGCATATTGCTGGTTCAATACAAACATTGATTATGGGGCAGAACAGTGGTGTAATTATTCCCAAATCTATTTGTCAATGTTATGCTACTTTCAGAAAAGAAGCATTTCTGCACAAGGGATACACTGACACGAATAAGTATTTTCCAAAAGCTTCTTCTCTGAGAATGTGTTTAGGGAAGGAAAGATGTTGTGTATCACATTTGCCACACTACACGAAACGCAACGATGCGTTCAGATGAGATTTATGTCATGGTACCGTAGAAAATGATTGGACTTACACTCTCATTTATGCCAGAAGCAGATGGGAACCATATGTACTACTGTCAAAACAAAAAGGTACGATTCTGTATAATTCACAAAAGATGGAAAGGAAAGGTATCGCCCGAGAACACAAATGATTTACCATAGGAATTACAACTCACATTAAATATATCCAGCATAATTACTATATACTATGATTACCTGTTATTGCCATTATTATTAGACACAATTTAATGCGGAAAACACAACAGATGCCATTATTGATCTCAAACATTACCAAAAGCCCCCATTCTTACCTTCTGAGGAGGTGTTCCTATTGTCATCTCCACATAATACCCCTGCCCGGATTTCCCTCTGAGGTTATCAACCATTTCCATAAAATTGATACTTTGTCTCCGGTCAGTTCCATCAGCAGCTCTAGGCATCCTGCCGGAGGTCCCGATGTGGTTTTTCAGAGGGACTCTGATCCCAGACGGCTCTCCATTGCAAAGCAGCCACACAGTCAAAGAGCAAGCCAGCAGCGCAAAACGAGAAACGGGACAAGATTTCATTTCGACCACACTTTCTCTGCCTCGCTTTCTTCTCTTCTCTCTCAAGAAAGGCAAGTGCAAATGCACAGCAGCTGCCTCCAAAAAAATATATTTATTCAACCCCCCTCTCGACCTACATTGAGAGATTTAGAAGAAAGCCAAACGCGCGGCGTCGGATGCTTCATTGATGGATTTATTTGGAGTGAAAGGAAAAGGCATCCTTCAATAAAAAAGGCAAAGAGTAAAACATAATCACTCTTTTGCGTTTAAGGATCTCCGCGAAGAGCCTGGTAAGCCGCAGCAAATGCCATTATTTTGCATTGTTCTGTTGTTTTAGGTGGTGGTTCAGAGTTTGACAGAAATAAACGGGGATGGGTTTGCAAGAGCGGAGCTTGAACAGTCTTCCCTACTTCAGCGGAAGAACTAGTGTGGATGCAATTAGATGCGGGAATGACGCTGGGAAATGAAGGAGGAGCAATGCTCATCAAGCTCCCTGGGTGTTGTAGTTTTGCATTTTCTCTGCTCCAACGTTGGAGTCGCTTCTGTGGGAGCCAGTGCCTCCTCCTGGCTTTCACCACTCCTTGCACTCTAGACAAGTGCAAAATGATTCAGTCCACAACAGCATTGTAGGGTGCAAGCTGCTAAATCCTCTGCAACTAAATGTTTTGCACACTCCTTTTTGCATTCTGAAAGGTTTGCAGCCAGACTGTCAGGATGTTTCTGGGTTCACCCACTCAAATCCCTTTCTATCTGTAGATAGACACAAAATGCTGGAGTAACTCAGTGGGACAAGGCAGCATCTCTGGAGGGTCGAGACCGTTCTTAAGACTGAGATTCAGGGGAGAGAGAAACTAGAGATCCCGAAGGGTAAGATGTGAAAACGACAGATCAAAGCAGACGCTGGTCAAGGAAAAGTAGATTGGTTCATTGTTAGCTAAGGGGGAGATAACAACGAGGCATAAGAGAGTGAAGTGTTTTATTGTCATATGTCCCAGATAGAACAATGAAATTCTTACTTGCAGCAGCACAACAGAATATGTGAACATAGTACACTGTAAATAATATAATAAATGAGAAAAAAAGTTCAGTGTGTGCATATATGTATATATATATACCCACACACACTGAACTATATATATATATATACATATATATATACACACATACATATAAAAAATAATCAATTCAATTCAAACAAAAGTATTCAATTCAATCCATATCATATGTGATAGGAGCAGAATGAGGCCATTCGGCCCATCAAGTCTACTCCGCCATTCAATCATGACTGATCTATCTCTCCCTCCTAACCCCATTCTCCTGCCTTCTCCCCATAATCTCTGACCCTAGTACTAATCAAGAAAACCAATTCAATTCAATAATAGTACAAAAAGACAAAACCAATGATGCCAAATCAGTAGTTCAGAGTTAATTTGGAGGTTGAGGTGTTTAATAGCCTGATGACTGTAGGGAAGAAACTGTTCTTGAACCTGGATGTTACAGTTTTCAGGCTCCTATATCATCTTCCCGATGGCAGGAGTGAAATGAATGTGTGGCCAGGGTGGTGTGGGTTTCTGGTGATGCTAGCTGCCCTTTTTGAGGCAGCGATTCCTGTAAATCCCCTTTGATGGTTCTGGTTCTGGTTGATTACTGCGCAAACACCGCATAAGTGGTGATCTCGCGCAGGTCGGAGTGAGTAGACCAAGTTGAGGAGATCTAGTTGCTCAATCCCCTTTTTAAATGACTTAACATCGGGAGCAGCACGTGTGTTGGTTCCCTTCCCTTATCGTCCTTGGGTAAAGGGAATATTGGTAACAAAGTTTATTGAAATTTAGTGAGTTGATGATGTAGGGACCGGTATTTTGTCTTGTTTCCTGGCAGTTGGTGCTCTGGGATGATGAGGATTTGATGGCGTGATTTTGTGAATCTCCTTGTAAATTGCAATAAGTCTGAGCCTGATTCTGTGGAGCTAAGGTATCCCATCTGAGAGAAATCAGCATATTATTCACGCTTGATTTGCGCTTGTAGTCATTACATACAAAACGGGCTGCTCAGCGTTGTACTTTCTCCAGGGTGATCATGTTCTTGTTGTGAAAGGATCCCATCTGGGCTCCACAATTCTCCAATTTGGGCCTAACCAAAGACTTGTAGGCTCTCTCTTTGACGGATGAACTACATGCATGAAAATTTATTTTAAGAAGGCCGAGTTTTATTTACTTTGTTAGACACTTGACTAATATGTGGGGAGGTCAGAACCCATGATAGACACAAAAAACTAAAGTAATTCAGCGGGACTGGCGGAACCCATGATGGACGAGGCAGTGTTCACAACTTTTTGCAGTTTTCTTCACTCCCGGGCATTCAAGTTGTCAAATCAGTCCGTGATGCAACCAGTCAATATGCTCTCTATTGTAAAATTAATCAGGAGGACGGTGAAACTAGCCAGAGAACTAGGCTGTGGGGAATGGACGGAGAGAAAGGGAAAGCAAGGGTTACTTGAAGTTGGAAAAATTAATCTTCATACCACTGGGTTGCAAGCTGCTTTTCTATCTAGCCCATCTGAATGAGTCTGAAGAAGGGTCTCGACCCGAAACATCACCCATTCCTTCTCTCCTGAGATGCTGCCTGACGTGCTGAGTTACTCCAGCATTTTGTGAAATAAATACCTTCGATTTGTGCCAGCATCTGCAGTTATTTTCTTACACTATCCCATCCCAAGTTATTTCCAATGAGGAAACTACAACTCCCAGCAGGCTCCATCGCGCTTGCGTAATGGTTTTCATGACGCCTAGGGCCGGAAATGGAGGGCGGGAACACCACGAACTTGATTGACAGTTATGCGAACCATACAGAGCACGGGGTGAAGGTAACTGACAGGAGCTTTGTCCAATGGACGCAGAGGCCGGAGTTGGGGGCGGGCGTTTGAGTTGCGGCACCGGAAGTAGTTGGTGCAGTTGTTGTTGTTGTCGTCTGATCCACAGTTATCCCGTTAGGGAGGTAGTGGTGGCGGAGCGGGGCTGGCGTCGCTTGGCCTGGCCTGGCCGTGGCCCCGAGGGCGCTGGAGCCCGGCCACCGTGCACGGTCTATTGTAGACACCTCTCTCCGGCCCGTGCCTCAGCTCAGGTAAGCGGCGCACGGTTGCTATGTTACCGCCGGCGGTTGGAGCAGCGGCCCGGAGCGGAGGCGGCTCATCACCCCACAGCCTGGAGCCCCTCTACCCGGCTCAACCCCCCTCCCCTGGAACCCCCTACCCGGCTCAACCCCCCTCCCCTGGAACCCCCTTCAACTCATCCCGCCCCCCCTGGAACCCTCTACCCGGCTCAACCCCCCTCCCCTGGAACCCTCTACCCGGCTCAACCCCCCTCCCCTGGAACCCTCTACCCGGCTCAACCCCCCTCCCCTGGAACCCCCTTCATGGCTCAACCCCCCTCCCCTGGAATCCCCTTCATGGCTCAACCCCCTCCCCTGGAACCCTTTTCCCGGCTCAACCCCCCTCTCCTGGAACCCCCCTCCCTGGAACCCTCTACCCGGCTCAACCCTCCTCCCCTGGAACCCTCTACCCGGCTCAACCCTCCTCCCCTGGAACCCCCTTCAACTCATCCCGCCCCCTCCCCTCCCCTGGAGCCCCCTCCATGGCTCATTCAACCACCTCCCCCGGACACCCCCCCCCCCCCCATCATTACTCCCCCCGAAGCCCCCACCCCACCCAACCGCAGCTGACAACCACCACCCTCCACTTTCCGACCATCCTCTGCAGCTCTTTCCCTGCATCTGCTGCTGACAGCTCCCCCAACATACACAACATACAACATCCCTTACACACTGGTTATGTAAGAAAATAACTGCAGATGCTGGTACAAATCGAAGGTATTTATTCACAAAATGCTGGAACAGCTCAGTAGGTCAGGCAGCATCTCAGGAGAGAAGGCATGGGTGACGTTTCGGGTCACTCCCCTCCCCCCCCCACACACACACCAGAGGTAACAATATTCCCCCATCCCTGTGACCTACCATACAGGCCATTGACAGGCCGATCCCCATACCTGTGGCTTTTTCAGACCAATTCCCCCTCTGCCTCCTTATATGTGGCTTAACAGATCGAGTTGTTTAACAGATCGTGAGTTAATCCACAGTTGAACCCTCGACATTCAATGACAAATCTGCCCATATCTATTTTACTGTGTGGCTAAATCTACAGTAATCTCATTTGAAGCTCCATTTCTTAACACCTTGCAGCTAAATTGCCCAAAATGTAACTGTGCAGCTATACCTCTGCTCGCCTAAATGCAATGGCTGATCCCGATGTCCTAATCTTCATCAATGAGATCTCCAGCAGTTTAACATATCAAGGTTAAGCTACCAACAACTTATTTCCCCTTTCCAGGACCTAACATCAAACCCCATTGAAAAGCTTTACACCCCAGAATGTAACATGCAGCTGCAAAGCCTCCCTGACTTTGAAAATCTCAGCTGTTCCACTCCCCCAAAGCTAAACTACATCCAATAGCCAAATCTCCAAAATCCCCACCCCACTTCCTAATGTCTCCAATGTCAAACCTTCCCTCATCTCACCTCCACAACTATTAATTCTCCATCCGACCACCCCATGTGACCATTTCATTTGCAAACTGTTCCTGAAACTAACACTGAAATGGCACCCATGCCATCACCCATGTACTCTGCCCCATACTGCACTCGACACATTTTCCTGCCAACTTGAACACAGCTGTGCCTATTTCTCTGTCCATGTTACTTGCTCATTCTCCACTTTCACCTCCACTTGGCTAATCTTTCTTAGTCTCACTCCTATAACAAGCCCTTTAGTTCCTTTGTTGAAACTGCAGATGCTAGTTTACAAAAAAAAAAAGCAACAAAGTGCATGAGTATTTCAGCAGGTCAGACAGCATCCCTAGAGAACATGGATAGGTGCTATTTCAGGTCAGGACTCTTCAGATTGGTGGAGGGGGGTGGAATGGAAGCTGGAAGAGAGGAGCGGTAGACAATGCCTGGCAGATAATAGGCGAGGGCCCCTTTGATCCCCTCCTCTCTTGCCCATCTCTGTTGCTTCCCACTAAACAAATCCCTGTTTTGTCACAATTTGTTCCCTTACTTTTTTCTCCTACCCTCCCCAGCTCTCTCCTTCTGCAGCACAATCGTCATCATCTTCTTTGGGCATTCTCTGTTTTTGAAATATTGTGCTAGTTGTAGTTCTGAATCATTCATAAAAAGCAGACTTAATAGGATGCTTTTATCTTTAAGCATTTGTTTTTAATTGAGTACTCCTCAAATCTCTGTATTTAGACAGTTGAATGCACAGCCAAATATTTTATGGTTGATCTCCAAGTTGATGAGCATTTCCATTTTATAATTGCCTTTGAAATGTCATTGCTAATAATTTGACATTTTTCCCATGCAAACTAATTGGATAATGTTGTCAAATGACACTGGCAGTGGTGCTGGGCAGAATGGATTCTGGAGGCAGAGCAGGAGCGCATATTGGAAATTTGGGGGAAGAGTTGAATTTACATGCCAGCTGCCAGGATCCTGAGCTGTGGAATACTCCTCGGAAAACCCTCCGTTTCTCCATTTTAAATGTTCCTTCAGACCTTGCCCTTTCACAATGCTTTTGACCTATCCTATTATTTCCTCATGTGGCTTGTTTTTGCACCTTATTTAATTGCTCCTATGAAGCAACTCGGGACCCTTTAAAAGCACCTTATGAATGCAGGTCATGGTTAATCAGGTATGTTAGAAAGCAAGACATAATTTTTGTCACAAATAATTTACTTTTGCAATTTACAACATTTGCAGAGTAATGTTATTACTCTGCACATTATTCCCTTTATCACGTAAATTCCCCCGGTGTGGGACGAATAAAGGAATATATTCTTATTATGTATCTGTAGATCGGGGATGGGTGGATTACAATCATGTATTGTCTTTCCACTAACTGATTAGCACGCAACAAAAACTTTTCACTGTACCTCGGTACACGTGACAATAAACTAAATTAATGCATAGACTAATGCATAGGAAACATGAGGAGCTCTAGACGGTTCTTCTGTGGCTCATGTAGAAGCAAGGAACAATAAGTGAATAGGTTACACTTGTTTAAATACATCTAATTCTTTGCGAAACTCCGGAGTTCAAATAAGGATTGTGTCCTTCCAAAAGCTAAAAGTATAGGTGTCAGGGGTTATGGGGAGAAGGCAAGAGAATGGGGTTAGGAGGGAGAGACAGATCAGCCACGATTGAATGGCAGAGTAGACTTGATGGGCTGAATGGCCTAATTCAGCTCCTATCGCTAATGAACATGAACTAAAACCAACACTTGCGTATTATGTATCCAAAAACTGTATATACTTTAGATAAGATTCACGACCCAAAACCATTTCCCTCCACAGATACTGTCTGTCCCACTGAATTCTACTAACAGTTTTTGTTTTGCCAAAAATTGCAGAATCTGTGGTCTCTTGTGTCTTTATTAAATAACATCTGGTTTATATTTTCATTTGCACAATGATGCTTGTTTCTATGGTCACAGGCTCGCTCTGTTATACGTAATGGCACCAGCTGCAGGGCTTTGCATTAAACAGACAGGGTGATACTTCCTGGTAAAGTACACTTGTATTTGTTGGGTGAGATTAGATTATTTGCAATGTATTCAGTAGTCAATGTTTCTGCTGCTTCTTGCCATTTGAATTTATTGTCATTAGCGTGGGAGATTAGGCTCGATAGAATGAATTTGGAGCGGATGTTTCCACTAGAGGGAGAGTAGGACCAGAGGCCATAGCCTCAGAATAGGACGTGCCTTTAGAAAGGAGATGAGTAGGAACTTTTTTAGTCAGACGGTGGTGAATCTGTGGAATCAATTGCCACAGGGGGCTGTGGAGGCCAAGGCAATGGATATTGTTAAGGCGGAGATTGATTGATTAGTAAGGGTGTCGGGGTTATGGGGCAAAGGCAGGAGAATGGGGTTGAGTAGGAGAGATTGATCAGCCATGTTTGAATGGCAGAGTAGACTTGATGGGCAGATTGACCAAATTCTGCTCCTAGAACTAATGAACTCTTGAGATAAGTAGAAGCTATGGAGCTATAATACAATGTCACCCGAAGTGGAGAAAATTACATTCAAAGGTATATATTAAAAATCCTAACTGCTCATTTTAAAAAACAGATCATTATATAACCACCCTTTTCATTGAGCATCAGTAATTACATGCTTGTGTGGTTTTCTTGTTGACAATCAATGAACGTGATTGTTCAATAGAGTGCTGAGCCAGTTTTGGTAAATATGGACAAATAGTACAGGTTCAATTGGTTTTAATCCCTTTGATGGCTTCTTGCTCCATGGTAACAGGAAGAGTTCAATGTCTAGCATTTCTGATTTTATTTTTGTAGTGTTTCTTAAACATAAACCATAGCTTGGTTCAAGATAAGCATATGACTCGCCTGGAATGACATCACAAAGCCACTTTGACATTACAGAACAATGTCAATTGACTTTCCACTCACAAGAAAAATTTCTGACAAAAAAATGTTTCTCCAGAGCTGTAAACAGAATATTAAATGGGAGGGGTGTTTAATTATTTGTTCATTTATTATACAATTAACAAAAAGTATTAGTAATAACACAGGAATAATCAAATTGTTGGAATTATAAAATAACAGTAGGTTCTCTGCATTACTCAAGACGCGATGTATGGAAGGATTCTGCACCAATATTCTTCATGAAAACTGTTTAATAATGGTAAAATAAATTTGTTGATACAATTTGACAACTGTTTGCATTTATGTTGCTTTGTAAAATGCTACAGGGTGTTTTACAAGATCATACATTAGACAAAATATAACAAATTGGAAATATTGGGAGATGTACAACAATGAAAAAACATGGGCAAATAATTTAGACACTAGACAATAGGTGCAGGAGTAGGTCATTCGGCCCTTCGAGCCAGCACCGAATGTGATCATGGCTGATCATTCTCAATCAGTACCCCGTTCCTGCTTTCTCCCCATACCCCTGACTCCGCTATCCTTAAGAGCTCTATCTAGCTCTCTCTTGAATGTATTCAGAGAATTGGCCTCCACTGCCCTCTGAGGCAGAGAATTCCACAGATTCACAACTCTCTGACTGAAAAAGTTTTTCCTCATCTCTCTTCTAAATGGCCTACCCCTTATTCTTAAACTGTGGCCCCTGGTTCTGGACTCCCCCAACATTGGGAACATGTTTCCTGCCTCTAATGTGTCCAACCCCTTAATAATCTTATACGTTTCGATAAGATCCCCTCTCATCCTTCTAAATTCCAGTGTATACAAGCCTAGTCGCTCCAATCTTTCAACATATGACAGTCCCGCCATTCCGGAAATTAACCTAGTAAACCTACGCAGCATGCCCTCAATAGCAAGAATATCCTTCCTCAAATTTGGAGACCAAAACTGCACACAGTACTCCAGGTGCGGTCTCACTAGGGCCCTGTACAACTGCAGAAGGACCTCTTTGCTCCTATACTCAACTCCTCTTGTTATGAAGGCCAACATTTCATTGGCTTTCTTCACTGCCTGCTGTACCTGCATGCTTCCTTTCAGTGACTGATGCACTAGGACACCCAGATCACGTTGTACGTCCCCTTTTCCTAACTTGACACCATTCAGATAATAATCTGCCTTCCTATTCTTACCACCAAAGTGGATAACCTCACACTTATCCACATTAAACTGCATCTGCCAAGCATCCGCCCACTCACACAACCTGTCCAAGTCACCCTGCAACCTTATAGCATCTTCCTCACAGTTCACACTGCCACCCAGCTTTGTATCATCTGCAAATTTGCTAATGGTACTTTTAATCCCTTCATCCAAGTCATTGATGTATATTGTAAATAGCTGCGGTCCTAACACCGAGCCTTGCGGTACCCCACTAGTCACTGCCTGCCATTCTGAAAGGGACCCATTTATCCCCACTCTTTGCTTTCTGTCTGTCAACCAACTTTCTATCCGTCAGTACCCTACCTCCAATACCATGTGCTCTAATTTTGCCCACCAATCTCCTATGTGGGACCTTGTCGAAGGCTTTCTGAAAGTCGAGGTACACCACATCCACCGGCTCTCCCCTGTCAATTTTCCTAGTTACATCCTCAAAAAATTCCAGTAGATTAGTCAAACATGATTTCCCCTTGCTTTAATTTGCTTTAAAGGGACTTGTTAATGTAGATCGGCATAGAAGCCCAAAGCAACAGGAAGAATGGCCAGTTGACATCTCTCTCCGCTCAAAGAAATCATCCTATTTTTTTCACAAGCAAAGCACAGAAACAGACCCTTTGGCCAAACTTGCACTTCTTGACCAAGATGCCCCATCTGTGCTATTCCTAACTGCCCACGTTTGGCCCATATCGCTCTAAGCCTTTACTGTCCATGTATATCAATTTGTGCAACCGTGGTGAACTGTATTGAAGCTAAAACTTCAGATGAGGCCTAATTTGACTCGTAATAGACAATAGGTGCAGGAGTAGGCCATTCGGCCCTTCGAGCCATTCAATGTGATCATGGCTGATCATTCTCAATCAGTACCGCGTTCCTGCCTTCTCCCCATACCCCCTGAGGTTTAAGGTTTAACCTCGCATGCCTTTCTATTCTTTGTTGAAAAAAGAGCCATGCACTCTTTTAACAACTTTGAACTTCTCCCGTTTTCAACTTTTGTTAAATGCATTTTAGGTTTCTTGAGTCTTGGACAAATTCTGTAAAATTGCTTCATTAATTTTATATTGTCTCTCCTCTTTATCCTATTAAACTGACATTTATCAGTCCTTGTAAAGCAGTTGTTCTATGCCCTCTTGGGCTTCTATAATTGTTATTCCTCAGTTCTTTGCTATCTGCAGTCTTTGAAATTGCCCAAAACCCACCCTTGACCAAACATTGCATGGTGGTAATGTAAATTAAATTGCTGTCACACTCCCAGGAGGAAGTAATGACAAACCACTTAATAGGAATAAAGTATAGATTGCCATTCCTTTGTAATCGCTGGGTCAATGTACAGGAAATACATACTCAACAACACTTTAGGAGTACCTCTATCACGAGGCCATTATTAAAACGCCAGCCCATTAAATTGTCAAGGACAGTTCAGTGTAACCCTGTCACCAATGCTCATATCCTGCGAATGAAACAAAATACTGTATCAAAAACGTGTGGCAGTGGAGTGTGCAGTCACTACACTTGTCCAACTGCAGAACTACTACGCCCTCTGCTGGTAGACCTACATATTATGGCTGAATGGTAGATCTGTAATTTTCTAGTGTGTATTGCTGCATTGTAAATTTGCTTACGTCCGACTTGGAAACCTGTGGGTATGATAGGCACCACTGCTCAATCTTTTCTGCTATGAAATATCGGTTTTCACAATTTACTCCTGCACTCTGATACAGTGACATTAATTATTAAATGTGCTCAGGTGTAACATATTTCAGTTGAAACAAGAAACAGTAGTTATGAACTAGTGCCCATGGTAACTGGAGGTTACTTGAGGAATCGGGGAGTAGAATCACTGAGTAGGAAAATCTCAGCTTTTGTGTTTTGTGCAGGTACGTGACACCACATCCCCTCCTCCTGATACTGTAATCTTTGAATCAGACCTGAATTTAAAACTGGTCAAGGCTTGCAAAGCAGTACAACTCGACATTCAATTAATAGTTTATTGTACTTAAATATCACGCCAAATCTGTTGTTTTATTTAGTACACTGTTTTAGTTTTAAGTATTTCTCGGACGTGTAGTCTTTTAAGTCAAGTTAATTTTGATCACCATTTGTATCAGTGATCACCAAGGAAACTTGTTGTTCTGGATCAAATATGTTTGCAAGATTATTTTGAATCCTTTTATAGTATAAACATCACACCCTTGATAGATTCATTGTATCAACGTTGTCTTGCGTCGACTGTGAGTCTCGGAATGGTTGCTTTATATTAAGGATTAACTCCTGATCTCCCAATTTGCCTCGTTGCTGTTCTTGCATATTTTTATCTGCACATTGTTTGTAGTTGTAATACTACACACTGTATTGGATTATTTTTTTCTTTTTTTGTTGCTTTCATTACCTTAATGTACTTATGCATGGTATGATTTGATCTAATATCACACAAAAGGAGTTTTCACTTGTCTCAGGACATGGGACAATAATAAACCCATAATGGGTTGGTCTGCAGTCCCAGGAAGTATTATTCCATTTGATGTTCTAACCGATATCACACAAAGGAGATTTAATGGCAAAATTCTGGGTTTATCACTTTTTGAAGGTCATTGAACAGGTTTTACTTCAGCAACTATCTTATTATTAAAGTTCCCAAAGGCTTTTGAGAAGAAAGCCATATTTTGTAGAACCATGTCTGTTACTTCTCTGTGGATTTGTAAATCATGCAGCCAGACAGACCAAAAGAGCACTATGAAGGAAACAAACAATGAGATGTCAATAAATGCACATCATTGTGTGATCTAATCAGTGTGGAGTCCATTCTGCTTCTTTCTCTACATTTAAGTCTTCAGCATTTCACCGTATGCTTCAATGGTCCATTATAATTCCATTGGTTCCTCAAAGCATGCTGGGATATGATGCCTGGCCAGTTTTTGTGTGTCAAGGCCATAAAGTCTGACCCTTTAATTTTTATTTTAAATTGAATAGTGCTTGTTGCATATTTGGCAATGGCACCCAAGTTTAAACTTTGCAAATGATACTAGAATATGATGCTGACCAGACTGCCAAGATAATTAAGGTAGAGTCAAATCACTCAGCAGGTCAGGCAGCATCTCTGGAGAAACAGGTTGGGTGATGTTTTCGGTCGGAATCCTTCTTCAGACCCTGAAATTCTGACCCAAAATGTCACCCATCCTTTTCTCCAGAGATGCTGCCTGACCCCCCCTGAGTTACTCCAGCACTTTGTGTCTATCTTCTGCATAAACTCGCATCTGCAGTTACTTCCTACATATTTTGTCTGCTGAGATAATTAAAACTGGGCCAGAGAACTGCGTCAGATTGGAGTGGTTTCTGTTATCCTGCTAGCCTGAGGCTAACCTGTGGAAACTGTAGAGGGATCTGCCTTTCACGGATAGGCCTAGTCAGTCACACAATGAAACTTAACCACAGATGAAAAATCCCTCTCAAGCAGGACAACGCCAAGCCACACCATCATCTCCCGTAGATGAACGGATGCCAGAGAGAGGTAGCATCCTGAGGCGACAGTATGCTGGTAGAAACTGAGTGCGTAGTGCTTTCCATCCCTACACCAGTATTGTTGAGGTCTGTCATCTCTGTGTGGTCAGTAAGACGTACTGCATTTACATGGAAGATCAATACACAAAATACTTGCATTTAGAAACATAGAAAATAGGTGCAGGAGGAGGCCATTTGGCCCTTCGAGCCATTCATTGTGATCATGGCTGATCGTCCACAATCAATAACCCGTGCCTGCCTTCTCCCCGTATCACTTGATTCCCCTAGCCCCTAGAGCTCTATCTAACTCTCTCTTAAACCCATCCAGTGATTTGGCCTCCACTGCCCTCCAAATAAATACATTTATTTTATAACCGTTCTTGTGCAATTCTTTGGAGCCGAGGGCAACTTGCTTTCACTAGATTTCTGATGAACGCTGTGTGAAATCCACTGATTTCACTTCAGGGCAGGTGATGCTTCACAGGTGTCTTGTTCGGGATGATTTGTTCTCATTTGGCTAACTGTGCTATTTGCGCTTAGCTTCCACATGTTCCCCTTGTGGAGGACTGTGGTGCTCAGCACCTACCTTGCTTTTCCATTCTTAAAACTAATGGATTGGGATTCTCCCTGTTTTTTGCCCCCAAGGACACTTTGAGACCAGTCTTCAAGTTTGTTCTGTGTCTTCCAGAAAATGTCTTGTTGTGAAGGAGCATTAAGCAGGGTGATTGTTCAGAGTCTGGTATCAGTCACGAGGATGATAAAGTCTGCCAACTAAAGCTAGTTGAGCCTGATCAACCTGAGCCTAGGTTGTGGAAGGGTGCTGATATTTGTGTATCCTGCCAAATGGATTTAGATGATTTTGTGGACACGGCGTTGGTGGTACTATGCTTCCTGTAGATTATCCCAACAATCTAATAATGCATTCTAAGTCGGCCAGAAGCTTAGTGTTTGTTTTCATATCTTGGCCTTTGAACTCTTCTGTTGGCCAAAGGGCTTGTTGACAGTGGTACATAAGAACTCCAACTCCAACTTGGTGTACTTTATTATGAATGATTTTTTATTAGGACTATCGAACAAATGGAATTATAGTTATACAGGAATGGTCCTTTAGCCCACCGCATTGATGCCGGCCATTGTAGTTATCTACAGTCCTGTTTACCTGCATTCAGTCCACAGACTCCTATGTGCTGGTGGTTAAAGTTCTTGTCCAGACGCTTTCTAAATGTTGAGAGTGCCTGCCTCCACCACCTCTAGCCAGCACATTCCAGATTCCAGCCACTCTGAAACAATTTCTCCTGTAGATTCCATCTCTCATCTTATGCCAAAGACTTCCAAAAGATCAATTGCATGTATGAGACTCTTATATTTATAACAACGGACGGATTAGATACATAGCCTGTTTCAACATCAAAAGGTATTCCACTCTGTAATTTGGGAGTGATAATGGTGGATACAGAACTATGGAGCTATACAGCACAAACTTTTAGCCCAACTCGTCCATGCAAACCAAATTGCCTCACCAAGCCCTTTCAACTTGCTTATGCTGGTCTATATCCCTCCAAACCTTTCCTCTATTCTTGAAGTTGTCCATCTTTGTTTTAAATGAATGAATGAATAAGTTTATTGGCCAAGTATGCATATACAAGGAATGTGCCTTGGTGCTCCGCTCACAAATGACAACACAAACATACAGTTCACAATTAAAAATAAAGCATAAACACATCCAAACAATAAGGATACACCATTAAAGTGTAAACATGTGGGTGAAAATAAACCAGAGCAAAAAAGAGACTACAGCCTTTGGTTATTGAGTAGAACTATCACTCGTGGAAAAAAACTGTTTTTATGTCTGGCTGTGGCTGCTTTGACAGTCCGGAGTCGCCTTCCAGAGGGAAGTGCTTCAAATAGTTTGTGGCCAGGGTGAGAGGGGTCAGAGATGATCTTGCCCACTCGCTTCCTGGCCCTTGCAGTGTACAGTTCATCAATGGGGGGAAGGTTGCAGCCAACAACCTTCTCAGCTGTGCGAATGATCCGTTGCAGCTTCCAGATGTCGTGCTTGGTGGCTGAGCCAAACCAGACCATGATGGAGAAGGTGAGGACGGACTCAATGATGGCAGTATAGAATTGGACCATCATTGCCTGTGGCAGATTGTGTTTCCTCGGTTGCCGCAGGAAGTACATCCTCTGTTGGGCCTTTTTGACTGTGGAGAGGATGGTGGCCCCCCATTTAAGGTCCCTGGAGATGATGGTTCCAAGGAACTTAAATGACTCCACAGATGTGACTATGGTGTTGTTGATGGTGAGTGGGGGGAGGGGAGGGGAATCTCTTCAAAAGTCTACAATTAGTTCCACTGCCTTGAGCTCCAGGTTGTTGTGATGGCACCAGGACTTCAGTTGTGTCACTTCCCATCTGTTGGCAGGTTCCTCCCCATCCTAGATCAGTCTAATCAGGGTAGTGTCATCCGCAAACTTGAGCTTGACAGAGGAGTCTGTGGAGGTGCAATCGTTGGTGAAGAGAGAGTAAAGGAGTGGGGAGAGTAAGCAGCCTTGCGGTGCTCCTATGCTGAGGGTCTGCGAGTCCGAGATGTGCTTTCCCAGCCTCACATGCTGCTTCCTGTCCGTCAGGAAGTTGATGATCCACTGACAGAGAGGTTCAGGCACAGTCAGCTGGGAGAGTTTGTAGTGTAGTAGCTCTGGCACAATGGTGTTAAACGCAGAGCTAAAGTCCACAAACAGAATCCTTGCGGTCTAGGTGCTGGAGGATGAATTGCTGTAATGTTGTAATGAAATGTTGTAATTGTACCTGCCTCTATGACTTCTGATGGCAGCTCGTTCCGTATGCGCATCACTTTACAAAAAGGTTGCCTCTTGGATACCTTTTAAAACTTTCCCTCTCAGCTTAAACCTATCCCTTCTAGCTCTCCCTATACTGCAGAAAGACTGTGGCTAATCATCTTATCTATGCTCCTCATGATTTTATAAACCTTGATTAAGATCATCTTTCAGACTTCTGCCCTCCAGGGAATAAAGACCCAGCCTATCCAGTCCTTCATTATAACTCAAATGATCCAGACCCAACCTTGTAAATTTCCTCGACACCCTTTCCAGCTTAATGACATCCTTCCTATAGCAGAGTGACCAGAACTGCACACAGTGTCCCAAATATGGCCTCACCAATGTCGTGTGCAGCTGTGACATAATGTCCCAATTTCTTGTTCTGAATATCCTAACAAATGAAAGAAAGCATTATCAGAATTGTCTACCTTCAAAGCTTTACCCGAGTGCAGGGATCTTATTGAATGATAGGGCAAAGTTATGTCATCATAGAGTTGGCTTCTGCTCCTATTTCTTATTTTGTCCAAAACACACAGTACTGGAGCAACTGAGCGGCTCAGGCCGAACCTGGGGAGGTTAAGAGCCTTCTTCAGATAGATATGAGTAGGTGGGGGGGGGGGGGGGGGGGAAGAAAACTGGAAAAGAAAGGTCTGGGCAAGGCAAAGCCTGGCTAGTGGTGGGTGGAAAGAGGTCAGGGGGTTTTGATTCACAGGTGGAGTAAGTGAGAAAGGCTAGAGGAGAAAAGGAGACAAAAGGGTGTTAAATGACAGGGAAGGATGTGGATCTGGGCCTCTGAGAGGAATTTTATCAGTGGGTACAAAGTTTCTTTCAGGCCCCCTTCCCTTCTCCATTAATCATCCTGTTTTATCCACTACAGTTTTATGCCATGAGCTGTAGCCTGTAAGGCCAAAAAGGGTATGGAAGATGAGAGGGGTGGAATGGAGGTTGATTTTCTGCATTTGAGGTCTTGTGCCCCTATACTCCCTCCATATTAAATATAAATAAATATAAATAAAATAAAAGGATCAGAGAAGAAAGCACATTTGTTTTTAACATCTTTGTTTATGCTACAATACAGATAAGGAGAAAGAATTCACATTGAAACATCTTTTTTATTGCAATGCACATCAGATCATCAGAAGACATAATTATTAGTAAAAAGTAAAAAAAGGTAGATAGACAGTATTTACTTTAAAAAATAGCTTTTCTGGCCTTTTTGTGTGAAAAAAATTCAAATCACAGCATGAAAATTAATTGTTCTGGCAATGTTTGATTCAATACTTAGCCTGGCCAAATCCACAAGACGTTCCTGAGACATTGTAGACCTTAAATAATTCTTAATCAGCTTGAGTTTGCTAAATGACCTCTCTGCAGAAGCTCCTGTTGCCGGAATTGTTAATAGTATTCTTAAGCTAACACAAACATTTGGAAACGGGTCACAGCGTCTGTACTCTGTTCAGAACACTGAACTTTTAACAAGTTCAACAGATCTAATGGCTTTAACTGTGCATTCACAAAATTTACTTTATGTACTGCGGGTAAATGTTGCATTTCTTTTCCAAAATCATCACCGTTAAGGTCAGCAGGATATTGCTCTGATAAAGATAAAGCTTTTCTCTCCACATCACTTTCAGACATGGTGAGATATTTTCCACCATTCCCCCCTCCCCCTCCACTGTCCCCCCCCACCCCAACCCCCCTCCCCTCCATTCACCCACCCCATCCCCTCTCAATATCAACAGGCCTCACCCTACCGATCCATGGACCCATTGGCGGCGAAAGTGACTTACCTGTGCCCCGTGCTTGCAGCACTGATCGTTGGGAAGAGCGAGGGCAGCACCCCCCCCCCCTCCCCCCACGTGGGATTTGGACCAATCGGGCGTCAAGCGTATTTTTTTTAAAAAAAATTTTTTTTTCTAATGCAAGCTAATGTTTTTTTTAATGAGAAAACTTTAAATGAACGGGTTATTTTAATGGCTATTAAAAAGTCTATTCTGTGAAACAAACGGGTCTTTTAACAGCTTTTAAAATGAATTTTTTTTCCCGGGTTTTTTAACGTTTTTTTGAGATTTCAGGAAATTCCCCCTCCCCCCTCCTTTGGCTCCTCTGGCCTGGGTACGATGTACTCCCTGCACCCCCCCCCCCCCCCCCTCAGAAGCCCTGGTTTGGTTTTGTCGATGTAAAGGAGGCAAGAGATCCAAGGGTGACAAAGGAACTGAAGGAAATCCACATTAGGCAGGAAATGGTGTTGGGTAGACTGATGGGACTGAAGGCTGATAAATCCCCAGGGCCTGATGGTCTGCATCCCAGGGTACTTGAGGAGGTGGCGCTAGAAATTGTGGACGTATTGGTGATCATTTTCCAATGTTCTATAGATTCAGGATCAGTTCCAGTGGATTGGAGGGTAGCTAATGTTGTCCCACTTTTTAAGAAAGGAGGGAGAGAGAAAACGGGAAATTATAGACCAGTTAGTCTGACATCAGTGGTGGGGAAGATGCTGGAGTCAATTATAAAAGACAAAATTGTGGAGCATTTGGATAGTAGTAACAGGATCGTTCCGAGTCAGCATGGATTTACGAAGGGGAAATCATGCTTGACTAATCTTCTGGAATTCTTTGAGGATGTAACTAGGAAAATTGACAGGGGAGAGCCGGTGGATGTGGTGTACCTCGACTTTCAGAAAGCCTTCGACAAGGTCCCACATAGGAGATTAGTGGGCAAAATTAGAGCACATGGTATTGGGGGTAGGGTACTGACATGGATAGAAAATTGGTTGACAGACAGAAAGCAAAGAGTGGGGATAAATGGGTCCCTTTCAGAATGGCAGGCAGTGCCTAGTGGGGTACTGCAAGGCTCGGTGCTGGGACCGCAGCTATTTACAATATACATTAATGACTTGGATGAAGGGATTAAAAGTACCATTAGCAAATTTGCAGATGATACAAAGCAGGGTGGCAGTGTGAACTGTGAGGAAGATGCTATGAGGTTGCAGGGTGACTTGGACAGGTGTGAGTGGGCGGATGCATGGCAGATGCAGTTTAATGTGGATAAGTATCATATCATATCATATCATATCATATACATACAGCCGGAAACAGGCCTTTTCGGCCCTCCAAGTCCGTGCCGCCCAGTGATCCCCGTACATTAACACTATCCTACACCCACTAGGGACAATTTTTACATTTTACCCAGCCAATTAACCTACATGTGTGAGGTTATCCACTTTGGTGGTAAGAATAGGATGGCAGATTATTACCTGAATGGTGTCAAGTTAGGAAAAGGGGACAAAACAACGAGATCTGGGTGTCCTAGTGCATCAGTCACTGAAAGGAAACGTGCAGGTACAGCAGGCAGTGAAGAAAGCCAATGGAATGTTGGCCTTCATAACAAGAGGAGTTGAGTATAGGAGCAAAGAGGTCCTTCTGCAGTTGTACAGGGCCCTCGTGAGACCGCACCTGGAGTACTGCGTGCAGTTTTGGTCTCCAAATTTGAGGAAGGATATTCTTGCTATTGAGGGCGTGCAGCGTAGGTTTACTAGGTTAATTCCCGGAATGGCAGGACTGTCATATGTTGAAAGACTGGAGCGACTAGACTTGTATACACTGGAATTTAGAAGGATGAGAGGGGATCATATCGAAACATACAAGATTATTAAGGGGTTGGACACGTTAGAGGCAGGAAACATGTTCCCAATGTTGGGGGAGTCCAGAACCAGGGGCCACAGTTTAAGAACAAGGGGTAGGCCATTTAGAACGGAGATGAGGAAAAACTTTGTCAGTCAGAGAGTTGTAAATCTGTGGAATTCTCTGCCTCAGAAGGCAGTGGAGGCCAGTTCTCTGAATGCATTCAAGAGAGAGCTAAATAGAGCTCTTAAGGATAGCGGAGTCAGGGGGTATGGGGAGAAGGCAGGAACGGGGTACTGATTGAGAATGATCAGCCATGATCACATTGAATGGTGGTACAGGCTCGAGGGGCCGAATGGCCTACTCCTGCACCTATTGTCTATTGATACCTCCTTTTTACTTAAAATTGGCAAGACAAGATTTTTCATGCTTTGTATGGTTCAATTGTCTCAACCAAAAGAGCAATTAAATGATCCTCAATCATTTTTACAACTGATTCAATGGGAATATTCACTCATTAACAGATCCCGCATGGAGTAGTTTTGTGCACTGAAATTACACAACAATGCAATAGCAAACCTATTACCTTGTGTTTAAAATGCAACCATAATTCACCTACAACAAATAAATCATTATTGGTTAGAAAGCAATGGTCTATTTAGTCTAACATTCCTTTGCTGATAGAACAAAATAATTTAATAAACTTAAATGGTCGGCTCCACACTGAGACATCCATGCAGTAAAGGCTGCCAAATCCACATCCACAAACAATAGGATTAAGTAGGATTTGCAAGGTTACATGGATTATGTACCTAGCTCTCTCACACATTAAATTTATGGATACCACGGAGTTGTGCAGAATATTTGTTCCTCAACATGTCATGGCCGTTGAAAGTCAGAAACATTCACCGAGATTTTGAGAAACACTGCAAAGTAAGTGCAACATGTTGCACTCTTTTGAAGTACCAGCAAAAGGTAATCTTACCTAAAGACATGTCTTCAGCAATTTAAATTGTACTAAAAGCTGCACAATTTTCCCAAAAGAAAATATTGCGCGCAATAAACGTGGCCTTCAAAATGTTTCAAACCTCTAGAAGAAACTTTGAACAAGCTATAGAAAATGACAGGTTAAATAAGAAAAGTTGTTTCTGAGCAACGATATTGCCACCAACAAACACAGTGCGAATAGCTACTGCAGCCAACATAACACTGCATATGTTTAGTCTAAAAAGGCAAAGAATCGGCACTGGGTGAGGTAGGGGATTTGAATGAGATTTGTTTACTTCTGCAGTTTTGATTGAAATCAGCCAGTTACTGAGTTAGTTGACCTTTTTTTTCTTTGCCAGTCCTAAAGGTCTCTGTTGTACATTCCCAACTCTGGCTCCATCTTGAATCCATGCGATATACCCTGCCCCTGCCTTTAAATTTACTGGAAGGATAAATGTCAGTTCCTTCTTCCCAGTCAGAATCGAGTACCAGTTACACTCAAGATGACATTATGTAGACTTTCTCCGATTGCCAAAGGGACACTCAATTCTGTGCTGTCATGGGAAGACATTACACGGTGGACAGAGGAACAGTTCCAGCTTGCTTGAACAACTCTACTGGCACCCGGAGATTCCTAGACCATGGATATTGAGGGTCGCAACACCATGCTAAATGCTCTTTATCCCCCCCACCCCTACTCAGTCTATGATTGTTCTCGCCGATACAAAGGTATCCTGGCTTTCTCTCAAAATGTACCTCTTAACATCTCTGAAAGGGATCATTTAGCTTATTAATGTTTGTGGGGCTTTGCTGTGTGCAAATTTGTTTCAGTATATTTTTATAGTTCAACAGTGGCTACTCTCAAAAAGTATTTATTTGGTTTTGTAGATGTTTCTGTCATCCCAGGATTGAGAAAGGCATGTTTTCTAATTGCAAATCCTGATAATTATTGCAATTCTAAAAATTCTGTAAATCTAACTTATTTTTAATGTTAGTGTCTATCACTTTTCTGTATGTATTTAAAAACATTTTAATTGATTTTCCAGATTAATTTGTGAGGCATCATGCTGTACAGTACCATAAAGGGTCTGCCTGTCTTAATTAGTACTGCAGATTTTCCCTTCTTAATCCTAAGGTTACAAGTTAAAATCACACCTGAGAGACTTGAACACATGCTTCTGACAGCACTACAGTTAGTATTTAAGTGCTCTGCTGTCAGAAGTGCTGTCTTTCGAATTAAAAAATGAAGAAAGGCTCAGTTTGCACTTGCCACTGCTTTTGACTCTTATCACAAAGTACACTTCCAGTCCAGTTTCATTATCATCCCAACCTGACAAGAAATTGGGAAATCATCCTCCTCCAGTCATTGGAAAGCCATTCTCAACTCCACTGATACAAATATTAAAAATGTACTACATTATAACGTATTATAGAAATGTATAATAACGTGGTGGCACATGCATGCACGCAGTTCTGTGAAATATCAATTAAAAAGCATTTGAAAAATATACTGAACTTTACAGATACTGGTCAAAAATTATAAATTGGACTTTCAAAAGCAGGGGAATTGAAATAATTATAATGATATGCAATTGGAAAACATGCCTATTGTAATCTTGGGATGTCTAGAAAACCAAAAGGCTGCAAATATATATGTGTAAATGTATTTGTGTGCGTGTCTGTCTGTCCACACCATAACTTTGGTGCATCGCACAGCCAAAACGGTACACTGTAGCGCCACAACTTTTGCACCACCTTACTCCCCTCGCCTCTTGCCCGGCCCCGCCCCGGCAGAGACTCGCACGTCGGCGGTCAGCGTTGAACGCACGGGCACCGGTAAGTGCCTTTCGCAGCCAACGGGTCCACGGAGGGGAGTGGGCGCGGCAGCCGACTGGGTGGAGGGGAGGGTGGGGTTGGGGGGGGTGGCGGTAGGGGGGGGAGTGGGGGTGGAGGGAGGAGGGGGGTGGGGGAGGGGGGATAAGTGAGTGGGGGGAACAGTGGGGGTGGGGGGAAGGGGGACAGTGGGGGGGGGCAGGAAGGGGGACAGTGGGGGGGGGGCAGGAGAGAGTGGGGGTGGGGAGGAGGGGAGAGTGGGGGTGGGGGGAGGGTTGGGGTCAGGAGAGGGGGGGAATAGGGGTGGGGAGGGGAGAATGGGGATGGAGGCAGGGCTGTGGGGGTGGGGGTAGGGGAGGGACAATTGGGGGTGAGGTAAGGGGGATGGAGTGGGTCAGTGGGGAGCGGAGGGGGGGATAAGGGGCATTAAGTGGGGGGGTTGAGGGTGCTACACCAATACAGGAGAGGCTTTGAGTCCAGGGCTCACTCAGTGATGACACCTTCTCCCCTTCCCTGTTCCCCCTCCACGAGGAATGGGCCCAATGGGTTCACTTGGTCTAGTATGTTATAATTGGGATGTTTGTTGACTAGGCTGGGGTTTTCTCTAGTTAGGATGTATTTGTGCGCTTTATTATATGAGAAGCAACCTTTAAATAAAATGTGAGACATTCCTTTTGATATTTCAGAGAATAAATGTATTGACTTTGATTCTATTATCTTACTCTCGTCATCCTGAGCAGTCACATTAGCAGAACATTACCATTTAAATTAAAAGGAAATGTTTTTAATTTTAGTGTTTTAATTTTAGTGTTTTAATTTTACTTCTGTGGTTTAATTCACATAAGTTTGCTCTTTATTTTATAGGGAAGCACCGTCGCACTTTTAGACTGAAATGACAGCAACTGCACTTCGGATAGGGGACCAAATAATCCTTGAAGAGGATTACGATGAAAACTACACCCCGAGTGAACAAGGTACTTGAACTCCCATTTGCTAAGTACGCATATTTGCTGATTGAATCTTACACCCAACAAACAGTAGATGGATGAAGGTGTGGTAATAAAGCTCACTGGGCAAGAAAGACCAAGGGTTGTTTCCTTCAATATATTTGGCCAGAAACAGAACTGCATGGATAAGGTACATGTTGTGGCGGCGCCCGGGGGCTAGGCCACTCCCTTGGTCATTCCACTCGGCACTCAGTGGACGGGAGGGATTAGGTCACTTCCTGGGTCAGTTCCCTTGGGTCAGGTGGTCTGGGACTATAAAAGGTTTTGGGTGTGTCGACTCACGAGTTCTTGAGTGCGGTGTTTGGTGCCTTAGGTAATAAAGTATATTAACTACTCACCTGGCGTCTGGCCTGATTACCGCGGTGACCGCACCCACTACACTGGTGACCCCGACTTTCCCTCGCAAGTCGCGATGGACCCGAACGCGCTATTACCCGACTCTTCCAGTCAGCCGCCTCTGGACCCTGCCGCCCGCGCCGCTATCCACGCCGTGTCGGTGTGGCTGCCTCCATTGTGGACCGAGGACCCTGACTTCTGGTTTGACCAGGCCGAGGCACAGTTCGCCCTGCGGGGCATAACTGCCGACGCCACTAAGTACTTTCACGTGGTCAGCGCCCTCGACCCGGCCACCGCGCGCCCCGGCGACCGATAAGTACGTGGCCCTTAAAGCCTTCCTCCGTCAGCAGTTCGGCTTCTGCGAGGCCGAGCGGGCAACCCGGATCCTCCGAATGCCAGGCCTGGGTGACCGCCGCCCGTCGGTAGTACTGGCCGACATGCTGGCACTGCTGGGCGACTACGAGCACGGTTTCCTTTTCAAACATGTTTTCCTGATGCTGCTGCCGTCCGACCTCCGCCAGCAGCTCCTCCACGACCCGTTCCCCAACATGCAGGCGTTGGGCAGGCGCGCCGATGAGCTCATGATGGCCCGTCACCTGGCCCTCGACGCGTTGGAAGTCCATCCGATGGCCGACGACTACCCGCAGGTAGGGGCCTCGATCGCCCGCATTACTACCGCTCCCCGACAGCCTTCCCGACGGTATCCGGCTTCAGCAGCTCACCCAGCCGGCGGCGCGTCTTTTTCGCACGGCCCGCCTGCAGTTCCCCCACCCGCCACCGGAGGTCGCTGGTGGTCGGACCCGGGGGCCGCACGCAGCCCCCCGTGTTGTTCCCCCTTCGCGTGCTGACCTCCGCAGTGGCAACCGTGGTCCCCTCCTCGCCGCAGCCAACGGGACCTCAATCCGATCATATGGGGTGCGCACGATCTCCCTCAACTTCGGGGCGAGCAGCTTCTCGTGGCCATTCGTGATCGCGGATGTGTTCAAGCCGCTGCTGGGTGCGGATTTCCTACGGGCACATTCCCTGCTCGTGGACGTTAAGCGGCAGCGTTTAGTACACTCTGTCACTCTGCAGCCCATTTTCCTCCGTTTGGGTGATCCGGTCGTGCGTCCTGATGGGCCCCTGTCGTCCGTGGACGCCGCGTTCTCACGAATTCTGGCCGAATTCCCCGATATTCTGGACCCCCGGTTCCACTCCGCCGCCCAGAAGCATGGGGTGGTGCACCATATAACCACTACTGGCCCGCCCTTGTACGCCCGGGCGCGGCGTCTTCCACCGGACAAGCTCCGTCTCGCTCGGGAGGAGTTCCGCCTTATGGAGTCACTGGGGATCGTGCGCCGCTCAGACAGCCCGTGGGCGTCCCTGCTCCATATGGTCCCCAAGGCAGACGGTGGTTGGCTTCCTTGCGGGGATTACCGCCGGCTTAACGATGCCACAATCGCCGACAGGTATCCGGTCCCTCACATCCAGGATTTTAATGCACACCTGGCTGGCGCCACGGTATTTTCCAAGGTCGACCTGGTGCGTGGCTATAACCAGTTTCCAGTCCACCCCGACGACGTTCCCAAGACGGCAATCGTGACGCCATTTGGCCTTTTCGAATTCCTCCGCATGCCGTTCGGACTCAAGAACGCTGCACAAGCCTTTCAGCGGCTTATGGACTGCGTTTGCCGTGGCCTGGAATTCGTTTTCGTGTACCTGGACGACATTTTGGTGGTGAGCCGCTCGAGACAGGAGCATTTTGCCCATCTCTGCCAGCTATGCCAATGCCTTAGCGATCATGGGCTTGCCATCAACATCACCAAATGCCGTTTCGGGGTGGCATCCATCGAATTTCTGGGCCACCACGTGACCCCGCACGGAGCGCTGCCGCTCCCGAACAAGGTGGACGCGGTGCGCCATTTTCCACGCCCGACCACTGTGAAGGGCCTCCAGTAGTTCGTGGGAATGGTGGCCTTTTACCACCGATTTGTGCCGTCTGCAGCCCGGATCATGCGCCCGCTGTTCCACCTCATGGCGGGCAAGCGCAGGGAGGTCGAATGGACCGACGATGCGGTGGCGGCGTTCCAACACGCCAAGGAAGCCCTGGCTGCGGCCACGATGCTCGTACATCCACGGGTTGATGCACCAACCAGCCTGACGGTCGACGCTTCGGAAGTAGCGGTTGGGGCGGTGCTCGAACAGCACACGGATGGGTGTTGGAAGACTCTCGCTTTTTTCAGGAGGCACCTCAGCGGCGTACAGCGGAACTACAGTGCTTTTGACCGCGAGCTCCTTGCCCTTTACCTTGCGGTCCGCCACTTCCGCTATTTTCTAGAGGGGCGGACTTTCACCGCGTACACGGACCACAAGCCCCTCACCTTTGCTTTCGCCAAGGTTTCCGACCCGTGGTCAGCTCGCCAGCAGCGGCAGCTGGCTTTCATCTCGGAATACACTACCTCCATCCGTTTCATCGGGGGTAAAGACAACCGGGTGGCCGACGCCTTGTCTCGACCCGCGGTCCACACCGTCCTGCAAGTGGCCGATGGAATCGACTACTCAGCCCTGGCGGCGGCCCAGTTGTCCGATAATGGGATGTCCGCCTACCGTACCGCCGTTTCGGGCCTCAGGTTGGAGGACGTTCCCTGTGGCACTGGGAGCGCGACGCTGCTTTGCGATGTGTCCACCGGGCAGCCACGCCCAATCGCGCCTGTTGCCTGGCGACGCCGGGTGTTCGAGGTGCTCCACGGGCTGTCCCACCCTTCCATTCGGGCGACGACGACCCTCGTGGCTTCCCGTTTCGTTTGGCACGGGTTACGCAAGCAGGTTGGGCATTGGGCGCGCACCTGCATCCTGTGCCAAACCGCAAAGGTACAGTGGCATGTGCGTGCGCCGCTCCAGGAGTTCCCCGTCCCTCGCCACCGTTTTGAACACATCCATGTGGACATCGTGCGGCTGCTGCCGCCTTCTCGGGGTTTCACCTACCTCCTGACAATGGTGGACCGTTTCACGCGGTGGCCGGAGGCAGTTCCACTGCCGGACACGTGTGCCTCTACTTGTGCCCGTGCCTTGGCGGCAAATTGGATTGCCAGATTTGGGGTTCCGCTCGACATTACGTCCGACATTGGGCCACAATTCACCTCTGAGCTGTGGTCATCCATGGCCCAACTGCTGGGGGTTAACCTGCACCGCACCACAGCGTACCATCCGCAGGCGAACAGCCTGGTGGAGCGTTTCCACCGCCAGCTCAAGGCCGCTCTGAAGGCCCGGCTCGTTGGCCCGGACTGGGTTGACGCGTTGCCGTGGGTTTTACTGGGTGTCCGCACTGCCCCCAAGGAGGACTTGGCCACCTCCTTGGCGGAATTGGTGTACGGGGCTCCGCTGACGGTGCCCGGGGAGTTCGTTCCCTCCGCCCAGGGTCAGGCAGAACAGCCCTCGGCCGCCCTGCAACGCCTTCGGGACACGGTGGGCTCGCTGGCGCCAGTGCCGACGTCTCGCCACGGTTCGGTGCGGTCACATGTCCCTTCCGCCCTGCAGGACTGTCCTTTTGTTTTCCTGCGTCGGGATGCCCACCGGACACCCCTTCAACGGCCTTATGAGGGACCGTTCAAAGTGCTTGAGCGGGGCTCTGCCACCTTCGTGTTGGACATGGGGGGTCGTCCTGAGACGGTCTCTCTTTCGCGGCTGAAGCCGGCACACGTGGATGTTAGCCAGCCGGTTCTACTGGCGCAGCCTCGCCCTCGGGGTCGTCCCGCGTCCCGGCCCTTACCCCCGGAGTTCTCGCGGGTGCCTTCCCCTGGCGGGGTGGTTCCGGTTCCTGCGCCCGCCGTGGCGCGCACGCGGGCTGACCGTTTCGTCCGTCCCCCTGTCCGTTTCGTGCCTTCGGTTCTTGGGTGGGGGTCCTGTGGCGGCGCCCGGGGGCTAGGCCACTCCCTTGGTCATTCCACTCGGCACTCAGTGGACGGGAGGGATTAGGTCACTTCCTGGGTCAGTTCCCTTGGGTCAGGTGGTCTGGGACTATAAAAGGTTTTGGGTGTGTCCACTCACGAGTTCTTGAGTGCGGTGTTTGGTGCCTTAGGTGATAAAGTATATTAACTACTCACCTGGCGTCTGGCCTGATTACCGCGATGACCGCACCCACTACAATGTCACTGAGGTTGGTTTATAATTAGCGTCTGGTCTTGATTGATATTTAATGCACATATTGCTAGTACCTCTGCAGCCTTTGCAAAGATATACACTGATGAGCCAAAACATTATGACCACTGACAGGTGAAGTGAATTACATTGATTATCTTGTTACAATGGCACCTGTCAAGGGGTGGGATATATTGGGCAGCAAGTGAACGGTCAGTTCTTGAAGTTAATGGGTTGGATGCAAGAGAAATGGGCAGGAGTAAAGACCTAAGCGACTTTAACAAGGGTCAAATTGTTTTGGCCAGACGACTGGGTCAGAGCATCTCTGAAACGGCAAGGCACTGCATTCACCACTGCTGCTCCCGGTCAGCAGTGGTGAATACCTACAAACAGCAGTCCGAGGGGGGACAAACCACAAACCGGCGACAGGGTGTTGGGCGCCCAGGGCTCATCGATGCGTGAGGGCAACGAAGACTATCCCATCTGGTCCGAACCGACAGAAGGTCTACTGTAGCACGTCACGGAAAATTTTAATGGTGGTCACGGGAGGAATGTGTCATAATACACAGTGCATCGCAAGATTTTTGTAATTTTAATACTTGCTAGTTGAATTAATGGAAGATGATTGTAACCCTGTCTGCCCTGAAAAAGCCAAATGGGTGCACAGTTAAAACAGTTCAAGTTACTTCCTTGTCTCTGGGGAGATCAGGAGATAATTGTTGCTGATTTTTATCTGGACCGACTCAGGGACATCATCTCAAAGTAATGAACTTTTGTGCAGAAATATGTCAGACATTGACATAATTTGGGACCAGCTCCATTTTTCACATGGGAAGCCACAATAATTTTACTAGTAGATCATTCGATTGGGAAATGAATCTTTACTTTAGTACTTTACTTTTGACATATAGTGCAGAAACTGGCCCTTCGGCCCACACTGACCAGCAATTACCCCGAACACGAGCATTATCCTACACTAGAGACGATTTACAATTTTACCAAGGCCAATTAATCTACAAACTTGTGTGTATTTGGAGTGTAGGAAGAAGCTGGAGTATCCGGAGAAAACCCATGCGGTCACAGGCAGAATGTACAAACTCAGTACAGTTAGCCCTTGTGGTCAGAATCGAACCTGGGTCTCCGGCGCTCTAAAGCAGCGACTCTACCGCTGTGCCACTGTTTCGCCCTTAGAATCAGAGCCGAGAAGTCAAAATGGTTGAGAGCTTCAAGTTCTTTGGTATTAATATTACCAATAGTATTAATATTAGGAGACTGAGGAAATTCCTTGTTCGCCCTGCTCCTGTCCGGCAGAAAGTACAAAGGCTTGATAGTGCGCACCACCAGACTCGGGTGTCATCAGGCTTCTGAATAGTCAAACTGCAAGTGAGTGGGTCTGGACAATTAAAGGAGGAAAAAGCTTGTGGAACATTTCTATCCTTGCTGATGGTACTCAAGACAAGGCTGAAGCACATGCAACCACTGGAAAAATACCAAGCTCATGATCCATCTTGGTTTTCTCTTGAGATCTTCAACTTCACAGAATCTAGTCTTCAATCAAATTGATTCCTTCCAAGAAACCAACAGACCATTGCCACTGCAAAGTAAATGAGACCAAAGAATATCTTGTCTTCAGTTCTGAACGTTGATGATTTGGAACTATCTGAACTTCTATGTAATTGTTCCAGTAGTTGCAATACTGATATCTATTCATAATGTAGAAAGATACCCAGGTTTCTGCTATTCACAAAAACTGCCACCAGTCTGATCCAAAGCAGAAGGCACATGGGGACACCACAATTTACATGTTCCTTACCAAGTCATATGTTATACTAATTTGGAAATTTATCTTTTGTCCTTCATTGTCAAAGCATTTTAAAAATCAAACTTGCTCTCGTTCGATAATGTAGAAGTCCTTCAAGGGATCTACAGTGGTTTAGAACTCATTATCACCATTATTAATGATCAGGTATAGTCAGCAGTTGCTGACCTTGCACAGATCCTGAAAAATGAATAAATAAAAAAGCTTGAGGCTGTGAATTTTAAAAGAAACCTTAGCCATGCACGTGGAACAAGAATTGGATGAGCAGTCACATCAAACAGTCCTTGTTCCAAATGCACCATCCCCCAACTCTCTCTTCTGCATCGGGCTGCCTCCTGCAGACAGGCAGAACGTTGATCTCATTAACATCACCACTAACTTCAACCCTGCCCTCAAATTCACTTGGACTATGACACCTCTCTCCCCGTTCTTGATCTCTCTGTCTCCATCACCAGGCATGCGTGGTGGGGAGGGGGGGCTGACTATCCACTGGCATCTACATCAAACCTATCGACTTCTGCAGTTATCTGGACTACACTTCCTCCAACCTTGTCTGTTGCAAAGACGCTATCTCCTACTCTCAATTTCTCCACTGCATCTGCTCCCAATAAGAGGCTTTCCATTCTTGGACATCCGAGTTCTTTAGTAAACGGGATTTTCCACCCTCCCCGAAGCAGTTATAGATGGATCCCTCACGCACGTCTTCTCTGTGTCGCATAGTTCTGCTCTCGCTTCCCCTCCTCCCTGACAGAACAAGGATGGAGCTCCCCTGGCCCTTTCCTTTCATTCTACACCAGCCACCGCAACCAATACATCATCCTTTGACATTTCTGTCACGTGATCCCATGACCAGTCGCATCTTCCCACCCCATCCCGTTCTGCTTTCTGCAGAGACTGCTCCCTCTGCAACTCCTTGGTTCACTCATCCCTTCCCACCGAACCCCTCCCCCCCCCCGGACTTTTCACAGCAATCGCAAAAGATGTAACATCTGTCCCGAAACCACCTCTCTCACCTACATCCAGGGACCTCGGCAGTCCTTCCAGGTGGGACAGAGGTTCACGTATACCTCCCCGAACCTCATCTACTGCATCTGGTGTTCCCAAGGTGACCTCCTGTACATTGGTGAGACCGTGTAGACCCGCCGATCATTTTGCCGAATGCTAGATTGTTTCAGCATTGTTGCGATATTTCACCTTCTAGAACAGAACGCACCAATTCCAATCATTTTGATTTTATTCTTTTTTTTCCAGCATTGTAATTTCTGTTTTGAATTGCCTAGACCAAAAATACATAAAGTATTTTAAATGCAATTGCACGTACAGTTTATTTTTTTACTTGAAGAAGTTAAATTGTAGGTTAATTGGCTGGGTAAATGTAAAAATTGTCCCTAGTGGGTGTAGGATAGTGTTAATGTATGGGGATCGCTGGGCGGCACGGACTTGGAGGGCCGAAAAGGCCTGTTTCCGGCTGTATATATATGATGATATGATGATGATAACCAAAAAGGTTGACGAAGACGCAGCCATAGACATTGTCTATATGGACTTCAGCAAGACTTCTGATAAGTTTCTGCATAGTACACTGCTCTGGAAGGTTATGGGATCCAGAGAGAGCTAGCCAACTAGATAGTGAATTGGCTTAATGAAAGGAAGCAGAGGATGGTGGTGGAAGGATGTTTTTCGAACTGGACGTCGGTGACCAGTGATATGCCTCAGGAATTAGTGCGAGGCACATTGCTGTTTGTGGTTTATATCAACAATTTGGATGAGAATGTTCAAGACATGATATTGTCTTGAACATTCTTCTCCCTCATAATCTGTAATTACAAAAACGTCTGTCAAACACCTGATGTGTCTTTTTCTATGAAATGGTTATTCAAAATGGCAGCTAGGTTTGCAGCAGATAATTCAGAATTTATTGTTCAACTCCCAGTGGTGCAGTCGGGAACTAAATTAAGTAAATGACATTTTGCCTTGCAGATCAACGTTTGCAATTAAATGATCACTGGAGCAGCCACTAATAAGTTATGGCCTTCAAATAGTATTCTATTTTGAGTCAAAGGTAGACACTGAGTGCTGGAGTAACTCAGCGGGTCACACAGCATCTTTAGAGGAAAAGGATGTGTGACATTTTGGGTCTGGACCCTTCTTACCCGAAAAGTCTCCCATTCTTTTTCTCCAGTGATGCTGCCTGACCCACTGAGTTACTCCAGCACTTTGTGTTTATCTTTGGTATAAATCAGCAGCTGTAGTTCTCTGTTTCTACTTCGAGTCAAAATGGGCCTTAATGTTGTAGTTATGGTTAATCTGGCAAGAGCTGTGGCCCACTGAATGCAGAGTTGTACAGCAGATTTTATTTTCCCTACTTTACTGGTTCCATTTTCTTTTGAAAGCAATATTTAAATTCAAAATTATGAAGCAAAGAATTGGTGGAGGCATAGATGTGGAGGTAACACACCATTGCTGGAGGCTCTAACTGATATTAGCAATTTTCCTTATCATTATTCATTCTTGGACCAGACCCTGTAACCAAGAATGGGAGTGGAAAGGAAAAGAGAAATTGAAAAGGCTGAGCCATTTAAAAAAAAATTAATGCCAATGAACTGTAGCTGAATAAATGTAACTAATGATCTGATGGTACCGTTTCTGCACTGAAATGAATTCAAACTGTTCTCTGAATTTCACACTACACTTGCACTGATTATTCATGTTTATGATGACACATTTGTACAAGTGAAGCTTTCGTAATACCACAGCAAATCAGCTGAACTCTAATCCAATCTTTTCCAAGGCTGAGCCTTTACTACTTTTGTACTGCTGCTCTTTAACAGTCAGGCATAGGTTGACTTCATCAATGCTTCTTGCAACTTATCTTTGTAGATATTGTATCAGTTCTTGTATTTCTCAAACTAAATCATCTCTTGCTGCACATTAATATTTCCATAAAATTTAGAGAGAAAGCCAGGGGACAATGTTTGGTGCATTAATGGAAATAAATAGAGATTCTGTACATGTACCAACCCATTATAGACAATAGGTGCAGGAGGAGGCCATTCGGCCCTTCGAGCCAGCACCGCCATTCAATGTGATCATGGCTGATCATTCTCAATCAGTACCCCGTTCCTGCCTTCTCCCCATACCCCCTGACTCCGCTATCCTTAAGAGCTCTATCCAGCTCTCTCTTGAATGCATTCAGAGAATTGGCCTCCACTGCCTTCTGAGGCAGAGAATTCCACAGATTCACAACTCTCTGACTGAAAAGGTTTTTCCTCATCTCAGTTCTAAATGGCCTACCCCTTATTCTTAAACTGTGGCCCCTTGTTCTGGACTCCCCCAACATTGGGAACATGTTTCCTGCCTCTAACGTGTCCAACCCCTTAATAATCTTATACGTTTCGATAAGATCTCCTCTCATCCTTCTAAATTCCAGTGTATACAAGCCTGGTCGCTCCAGTCTTTCAACATATGAAAGTCCCGCCATTCCGGGAATTAACCTAATAAACCTACGCTGCACGCCCTCAATAGCAAGAATATCCTTCCTCAAATTTGGAGACCAAAACTGCACACAGTATTCCAGGTGCGATCTCACTAGGGCCCTGTACAACTGCAGAAGTCAAGTCAAGTCAAATTTATTTGTCACATACACATACACGATGTGCAGTGAAATGAAAGTGGCAATGCCTGCGGGTTGTGCACAAAAAAGAATTACAGTTACAGCATATAAATAAAGTTAATAAGTTACTATTAGTGTCGACAAAAATTTAGTCTCTGGGGTTATAAAAGTTGACAGTCCTGATGGCCTGTGGGAAGAAGCTCCGTCTCATCCTCTCCGTTTTCGCAGCGTGACAGCGGAGGCGTTTGCCTGATTGTAGCATCTGGAACAGTCCGTTACTGGGGTGGCAGTAGGACCTCTTTGCTCCTATACTCAACTCCCCTTGTTATGAAGGCCAACATTCCATTGGCTTTCTTCACTGCCTGCTGTACCTGCATGCTTCCTTTCAGTGACTGATGCACTAGGACACCAAGATCTCGTTGTATGCCCCCTGTTCCTAACTTGACACTATTCAGATAATAGACCATTCAGACATTCAAACATTGGCTGTGAAATGCTTTGGGATGCTATGAAGATGTGAAATTGGTTTAAAAAGAACGTCCTTCATGACCAATAATGATGTGTGAGCATTTTAAAAACAATATATATGAGTTCCTGATATTAACTGTTTGGGCATTGCCTTAATCTTGCCTTTAATTTAAATGTGCAGTGTTCTTAAAAATGTATAATGCTTCAACTTATTTATGTTTATTTTCCCCAGTAATATTTGCATTATCTTTTTAGAGAAGCAAACTTAACTAATGTTTACTGTGCCTTGCCTAGCTTTGGAACATTCCCAAGCACCTTACAAAAATTAGATACTTTCTAAACAAGTTACTTGTCAAAGAAATTGCCCATTTTAAGTCAGAACATGTGCAAGCCAAAATATTTTGTAATTAATTTGTCAACAAATATTTATAACTGATTTAACTTTATGTTACTGGTATTCCCAGCATTTCCTCGGGATTAGGTGAAGGGCAGTAGAGGGCAGTATTGTTCAAATAATGGTTAGACTTTAACTGCCTTACCAATAGTGATGTAATCGGCAGGATAAATCTTCACTCATGACAAAAATATGGTAATTTAATAAAAATGTGATTCATGTAGGATTGCTATAAATGAGTGCTTGATGGTTCGTATGGACGCTGTGTCGAAGGACTTATTTACATGTATCTTTCTATGGCATTTTTTAATATGTAAATATTTTTTTCTCTTCAAGAGAATGACTTCTTAGGAAATATTTATTCCCTTATTCACCCCCCCCCCCTTCTGTTCTGCTCATTGTAACATCAGCCAAAACATTATGACCACTGACAGGCGAAGTGAATAACAGTGGTTATCTGGTTACAGTGGTACCTGTCAAGGGGTGGGATATATTAGGCAGCAAGTGAACAGTCAGTTCTTGAAGTTGACGTGTTGGATGCAGGAGAAATGGGCAGGAGTAAAGACCTGAACGACTTTGACAAGGGCCAAATTGTTATGGCCAGACGACTGGCTCAGAGCATGTCTGAAATGGCAAGGCTTGTGGGGTGCTCCCGGTCAGCAGTGGTGAGTACCTACCGAAAGTGGTCCGAAGAGGGACAATCCACAAACCGGCGACAAGGTGTTGGGCGCTCAAGGCTCATCGATGCGCGAGGGCAACGAAGGCTATCCCATCTCGTCCGAACTGACGGAAGGTCTACTTTGGCACAAATCACAAAATATTTTAATGGTGGTCATGGGAGGAATGTGTCACAATACACAGTGCATCGCACCCTGCTGCGTATGGGGCTGCACACGGAGGACCAACGGCATATTAGACAGGTGGTCATAATGTTTTGGTTCATCCGGTCATAATGTTTTGGCTGATCGGTGTATGTTCTTGCAGTATATTTTGTATTATATTGCTTTTAATTGATTCGGACTGACAGTGGAAAGAAAGGGTGTGACATCATGAACAAGGTTTTTGGGGAAGTTTTTGTAAACCAAGAAATATAAACAAATTAAACCTATTTTTATGCCACAATTAGTAAATTAGTTTGTCACAGTTTGAATTTTAGTTTCACCATTTTATTTCTGTTTTCACACGAGGGATTAATATTCTTTTGTTTTGCATAACGGACCAATATACCGCTGTGATTTCCTGTAGTGAGAAATGGATTTTGCGTTTTCTTCTGCACAATAATGGCATAATCAGTAATGCGACTGTCAATAGATAGATTTCGTAGCGATGGTTAATTCGGACTGATGATGATTGTTGGAGTCTCTCGAGGGAATATGTGCTGCTTTGCGTTTGTTTGAAGACTACAGACGTTCCTGTGGTTCACAGTGTGAATCATGTGTGATGTATTCAGTCTCATCCAAGAGTGGAAATTTGCTATATATTTTAAAGTTTTGAATTGAAATAAAGTATAGGGTAGAACTTTCATTTTCAATTGGCTCCTCTGAGATCTATCAATATCCGGTCACATCCGAAAATGAATGTTCCATATGGTTGCTTTATTTTCAGTCCAGAATTCATTTTGGGCATAAAGCAGTGATGCGCAACATGCAAGCTGCAGATCACATCCAACAATGCTGGATGGTTGGTCTGGCATGCCTCAGTGAATAGTGAGAACCCATCTCTACCCAAGTACAGTGTTGGTGAGAATTCCAACATTCTAAATTTTAAAAGGAATTTTACCTCATAGTTACTTAATTTACATGTATAAAAACAAGTATATTTTTCCTTGACTCAAATATTTCAAGCCAACCCATTAATTAATTCAATCAATTTTACTTTTGTTCTCAATTGACACAAACTAGTTTCAATCTGACTTTGAAATTTTCTCATGTAGCAAGCGACTGTCTCTAGATGGAGCTGAAGACGTCAATATCATGGAAGTTCAAGGAATAATTGACACTGCTGATTGCATTATTAATTATTAATACACACTATTCCCATTTTAACCACTGATGCCTGAGTTATTGTAACAAGTTTAAATGGGAACCGTGTGCATTAAAATTGATAACCCTGCTCAAAGAAATGCTTTGACAGCTAGTAAAACCATGTCCCAGGCTTTGAATATCTGTGCATGTTTCTATTATTCATAAATATTTTAAAAAACACCTTTAAAACTATTTAAAATAGCACATTAAGGGTATATTTTTCAAAAAGACAGTTAAAACTGAAAACATTTACAACCAAAAAACCATTTAAATACATTTAATTCAACTCAAAATATAAATTTTATTTTCCCCTTTGGAGCAGTTGCTCTGCAGTGAAGTGCTTGGAGCTGCTAAATCTGTACTGGTACAATGCACAGCGGAAGTGCTGTGAAACAACAAAGTCAGTGAGTTTTCATGTTGTGTGAGTTGCCCTCAGAAATGATTTGGATTGTCAACCTGCCCCTCTTGCAAAAAAAATGTGAACATAACTGTCTTAAAGTTTTAGATGACTAAACAATGAAAGAAAGAAGGATAATATCGAGTAATCTTGGTAAATATTGATTCATATCATGACAGGTTGGAGATGAATGCATTAACTCTGAATGTTATCCTTTGGTCATTTGGAGACATCCAATTGCCATTGTGTCCCATCAGAGTTGACGATACTCAACATTCGTCAATGTGCATTGTGGTACCTCTATACTTTCACAAAAAATTATAACCTCTAAAATGTAACTTTTCTTTTTCAGAAATCCATGAATATGCCCGGGAGATTGGAATTGACCCTGAAACTGAAGCAGACTTAATGTGGTTAGCCAGGGAGGGCATAGTTGCACCTTTACCCCAGGAATGGAAACCTTGGTGAGATGGCAGTAGATTTCACAGTTCAGTAAGGTATAAGGATGCATATGAAATTTTAGTGGCCATTTGGGCCATTATTTATCTTTAATTGTGTTCAGAAGAACTTGATTCCTGTGTAGACCTATTCTATTTTGCTATCTTTTTGCCTCTAAAAGGCAAAGAGTGTACCACCTGACAAATATTATTCCATATGAATCGGGGTTATTTTGATATTTCATTTTATCTTTTTTGGTCATCCAATTTATACTTTACTATTCTATTGCAAATTATTGGATACAGTGCACTGTGCCAAAAAAAAATTTGAAGAATGTCTCATTGTAAAATATCTACTGTATGCATCATTTATTTTATCAGATCCTAACTAAACAATGCAATTTACAAAGTTCCGCAAGGTCACCTCCATTGAAAATATAAAGGGAGAGCTGCAGAGCAAAGAGTGAAAGTGGTTGGATGATGGGAGTTTGACAATGTTTCTAAATTGGGTGTGAATGCACTATGTATTTGACTGAAGGAAATAGAGTCCTACAGACCTTTTTTCAATGTCTATATTTTAACCAGTTTGTTAAAAAAAATGCATGTTACCTCAAACAAAAAGCAATGTGAAACAAATGTTGGCAGTCCAGGGTTCGCTTGGCAAAAAATAAAAACAGCTGCTGCCTGATGATTAAATGCCGGGTTGCACACAGGAGCCATTTATTCTTTTGTACACTCGGGGCTACCGACATTTATTGCTTAATTATAGGATTCTGCAAAGAGTAGGCAGTGTTTGTTTAATCATAAATGAACCATTATAAAGTTCAGTAGAGCCTACATAAAAATCAGCTTTAATAAGGTCATAATCCACTTAAGGAAAATTTGATCAAAAATGTGGTAGCTTTATATTGTGATGAATTGGTCTTCAATGACAATCCATTAAAGTTTGATCTAAAATATAAATTTCTATCGTGAATTAACTTTTAAAAGTGGTTGTGTTTCAATTAAATTAAATTTTTAATGAATTGTCATTAAGGATATCTTCCTCTGTCATCTTTTGTCAGGGAACTAGAAACACGCTGCTTGGCCAGTTAAGCTTTCTCAAAAATTATAGTCGTGGTTCTTCTCACTGAACTCAAGACTCTCAGCTTTTTCTGTTTGGATTAATGTTGTGATCAAGACCTTGCCAAGAGGAAATGGCATTAAGAAAGAATTCCACATTTCAGCCAATATCCTCTGACCTTTATTTCTGTACATGTGGAATTCACCTTGCTTTCAAACAATACCTGATAAATGTTCATGATTTTTTTGTCCTTTGTTAATGGCCATCTATGAATTAATAATCTTTGAGGAAATTTTTGTAACCTTGAAAGTATATTTTCCCCATTTCATTCGAATGGTACAATATGGTGCCTAAAATGTGGTGACTCTTGTGTACAGACTCAGTGTAGTCTACTGCACCATCTTACACTCTTATACTTAGCATGATTGTGCCTAATATATTAGCAGGATTATTACTGGACTATATGCAAAACAAGAATTTCACTGTACTTCGGTACATGTGACTATTGTTCTTGAATTCTATAAAGATATAGTTTCGCAACCAGTTTAAATTTTGCAACCAGTTGGAATGACCATTATCTATCTTTAAGTGTGTTCATTATTTTAAACTCTTGGGGATTACCTCAAATTAGCCAGGTCTTTCATTAAATTTCCTGTTCCTTGGAAATTTCCTGTCTGAGGAAATTATTTTTGTCTCGTTTGATGTAATGCTATGATGATAACAAGGATGAATGTTTGTAATCCTTGCTAACATTACAAAACATCTGAACTACTTCGGAGATACAATATTAAAACAGTTTGGTTTGAACTTGAGCTGTTGGTGCATCTGACCCAAATGTCGGTCAACTGTATTTGGTTGAGAGTAGCATGAAAACAGCAGCTATAGGGAAGGTGACAACGAGGCATACAAACAGTAAAATTAATCAGGAGGACAGTGAAACTAGTCGGAGAACTAGGATGGGTGGATGGGATAGAGAGAGAGGGAAATCAAGGGTTACTTGAAGTTAAAGAAATCAGTGTTCATACCGTTGGGTTGTAAGCTGCCCAAGCGAAATATGAGGTGCTTTTCCTCCAATTTGCATTTGGCCTCACTCTGACAGTGTAGGACAGAAAGGTCAGTATGGGAGGGAGAGGGAGTGTTTAGCAACCAGGTGTTGGCATTGGCCTAGGCGGACTGAGCGAAGGTGTTCAGCGAAGCAATCGCGAGTCTCAGTCTGAAGAAGGGTCTCGAACCGAAACATCATCCATTCCTTCTCTCCAGAGATACTGCCTGTCCTGCTGAGTTACTCCAGCATTTTATGTCTAACTTCGGTGTAAACCAGCATCTGCAGTTTCTTCCTCCACCTTCAAAATGTGTATCTGAAGCTCCCAATCTGTATTCTTTGTTAGAATCTTCCCGTCTTATTTATATTTTTCAGTACTATTTCTCAGAATAATCAATTTTGACTTTGAATTGTTAGATCACTTGAATGGAGTATCCTTTGAGATGTGTGTCACTATTTTCGCAGTTTAACTGTATATAATCTAATAAAAACTCATCTTATCCCGCTTGCTCTTCACCATTAATAAACAGAAAACTCTAAAAACTAAGATCTGTGATGCAAGATCTGTGAAAACAGGAACAGAGTTAATTTTTCAAAGAAATTATCTTTCATCAGCACTGATAAATGACCATCATCAACCTGAAATATTAACTCTGTATCCAGCATTCATATTTGCAGTATTTTGCTTTCAGATTTATTTTTATCAAGGATGTTTAGCATAATATATGTAGGAGCATAAGCAAGATTTATAATGGCTTTTTGGATATAATTTGAAAATAATATTTTTAAATGAATGTTTTACTTTTCTCGAGGTAGCCAAGACGTCACAGGTGATGTCTATTACTTTAATTTTGTATCGGGCCAGTCAACCTGGGACCATCCATGTGATGAGCAATACCGAAACCTGGTTTCTATGGAACGTGACAAACTGCACACTCTAGGTGGAAGCAAAAAGAAAGAAAAGAAAAAGAAGAAAGAGAAAAAAGAGAAGAAAGAAAAGGATCCACTTAAATCTACAGTAAGTTTTTCTACTCGGAGCAAAATGTAGTAATATAGAAATCCTATCTTTCTTACCTTTTTAAGCTTATTTTTCTTCTGAGGGCATTGATTCCTTTTGCATTTGGTTTGTTTTTCTGGCCACCATCTTGAGCAAATGCACATACGTGAGCTTTCGGAATAAATAAAAGCTAGTTATATGCCAGATTCATCCGCTATTCATACTTGCAAACTCATAGAATTATAATTTTGGAATAGGAACCCAGCAAATTGTGCCGTCCTGTCTTTCCCACCTCTAGGCACAATGACCAATCGTAGCTTGGCATTGACAGAAGTAATTTGGCACGGCCATGATTACACTTGTGGTGGGTAAATACCATTGTAACCATTTGGGCAGATTCTACTGTTACTCTTTTCCATCTTTTCTGTATCTGTACGTGTGTCTTGTTGCTATGGTTCAGCTCTTCATTGTATGTGGGATGAGCGATCTGCCACATTCTTTCTTAAGGCTCTTTTGATGCACTAAAGTTTTATGTAATTTCTGGTTCTGGTTGATTACTGCGCAAACACCTCATAGGTGGTTATCTCGCGCATTGAAATCTACTTGTAGTTATTATGCATCATATTTTTAAATGTTCTTCAGCATTTACTGCAACTATTTCAGCTACCACTAGCACTCGAGTAATTTCCATAGTGATTAACTTAACCATTAATTTCCAGAATGTCAGGACACACTTGTTTTTTCATTGAAGAAATCTTACAAAATTTGGTGTAAATATTATCGTACCATTTGGGATAAATTATGTCATAAAGTATGAGAAAAATGTTGTGTGGGGCTTTTTCACATTTGTACATTAATGCAAGTGTTACAATATGGTTTTTAAATATTTAAAACGTGTTGAACTGTAAGAGCTTGAAAACAAGCTTGTTAAAAAAGTATATTTTTGTATTCAGATCGGAAATATGAAAATACGTTTTATGAATGGGGTAAGAAACAGTGAAAGGAAAAATAATCTTTTCGTAGGAAGGGACTAACATTAATGATGTTTAAATAGTATGGATAGTTTGCATTTCCTTGCACATCTGTTAGGTTTATGTGCTTGAATCATATACTTTTAAAATACAATACACATGGGATAAGTAAACTCAGTAACATGCATTAGTGATGTGTCCAGCTTTTCTCCACTTCGTAACCTGGAACATTATTGTACACCATCCTATTATTTCAAATGATTTTCACATTCTTTAGGGTTACACACACAAGCATAGTTTGTTCAGAAGGTAGACACAAAATGCAGGAGTAACTCAGCGGATCAGATAGCATCTGGGGAGAGAAGGAATGGGTCAGGCAGCATCTCGGGAGAGAAGGAATGGATGTCAGGCAGCATCTCGGGAGAGAAGGAATGGGTCATCTCTACGAGATGCTGCCTGACCTGCTGAGTTACTCCAGCTTTGTCTACCTTCGATTTTAATCAGCATCTGCAGTTTTTTCCTACATGGTTTGTTCAGGTCCACTTACAGTGTGGGAGGGCACGGAGTGCTGCAAAGAATATTAGTATTCTCATCAAAAGAATAATATCGTGGAAGATTTAGAATTATTCCCATGTGGGAAAATATTTTAAATACATCCTAGGTAAACTTCACTTTGTCTTCAAGCCTTTTTTTTATCCTTTGTTTAGGGAAGCCCGTTAGAAGCAGGAATACTTCCTTCGCCATCTTACTGTAGTGTAGCTTGCTCCTCTCATGATCCACTCCATCATTTTACAAGTATTGAGTATTTGCACAATACTCAGTCTGAGGACACAGACCAAATAGAGGGTAGTGCCTCGCAGCCATCTGTGAAGCCAATACAATTCAATAAATGTATAGCCGGTAATTTGCTGAATAATCTACAACCTCTAAAAAGGGAAAGCGGTCATCGAAAAATATTTTCAGATGTTGAGAAAATTCTAGGAAGAGCTCTCCCTTTTGGTCATAAACTTCTAGCTCATGATCTGTACAGACCAGAAGAAGCCAGAACGGCCGCTGAGGCAGGTAGACGCTTGAGTTCGTTTGAATCCAGTACAGATGGAGTAATCTTGGGACATTTAACAAATAAAGAACCAGCTAACATACCAAAGAAGCCAATAGAATATAAAGCTGCTGAACCTCTACTGTCTCACAACAATAGAAATTCATTTGCACTTGAGGAGCAGGTAATTATATTCAGTGACACAGAAAATAAGAAATGTTCAATTGAAAATCTGCAGGAAGGTAATTCAGTTCGGAATAATCAGCCTATTGATGAGATGCCACAAAGTAATATAGAAGAAAACCAGCGTACTGAATACTTGCCAGAGTGCAGTGAAGGGTTTGTAGTATTGCCGGTTTGTGAAACGGAAAATTATTTTTGCTTTCGTGCTGATAATCAAATAATACCAACTTTTGATGTTGAGGACCAGAAAATGATGCCAAAGGTGCAAGCTAATCAATGCAAAATTAATATGGTAATATGTGACCCCTGCATGCCCGATACTAAAGCTGTAGAAAATGGACAAAGCATGGAATTATTTGCAAATGTAGGATCAGTAAATGCCACCCTTAAGCCATTTAGCCACTTAAGTGAAGTCTTAACTGCAGGAACTTCTTGTGAAGTCTTAACTGCAGGAACTTCTTCTCAAGAAGACAACATTAAGAGAATAGTGGGCAATCTTAAAATTCCTGAAGCCAATATTTGTGAAATCGTTAGCAAAAAAATGACTGAGAAAGGGCAGGTAAACTCTCCTAACCAGTTTAATGCTGAAATTTGTTTGAAAAATAATGAGCCAAAGACAGACAGACATGGTCTAAATGACATCACTGAACAGACTGAAGATTTTAAGTCAGAGAAAAATATCTCATTGAACAACATAGATGTTTCTAACCCTTGTATTGATCAGACCTTGAACCATTCAGACAAAGAAATAGACTCAATGCCCACTTCATATTCATCACTGAAACAAAATCTTGCTATTGCATATGATAACTGGCGTAAAATTCCATCTCGCAAGAAATGTGGAGAGTCATCCTATTCGGAGGAACAGAGATTTTACCAGGAAATACTTCAAAAAGTTAAAGCAAACCGAGAAAATAAAGAAGACTTTTCTGAAATTGCAGAGCAAATGACAAAAGGACAAACTCCTAATGTATACACAAAACAAAATGGAGGTACAGCTGATGGCTTTGATTCATTTGTTTACAATGATGAGAATCAACCCATTCTTTTACCTACTTCACACTGTGAAGAAGAAATTATTAGAATAGATCATGGAGTAGCGGGATCAATGGAAGAGCTGCAGGAAGCAGTTGAATATTCTGGGTCTGAAGAAGTAGCCTTGCAGAACCTCCAATTTTACCACCAGCCTGGGCAGATTGTCCCAGCATTGGCAGAACCAGAAAAACCTGATAGGAATGCTGATCAAGAGGCATGTAACACTGCTAACTGGAGTGTTAGAACTGAGGAGCAACACAAAGAGGGTAATGGAGAGACAGCAGAGACGGTAAGTAAGACAATTTGTGCCTAAAGATAGCCGAGAGTCGTTAAATGATAAAATCAGGCTTTCCTGTATATTAGGCGCAGAGAAGTGTGCAGTTCATGGAAGTAGTTATGAAGTGAGCATTGATAGCATCAGCCTTATGTGGGTGACAAGCACTTACAAGTGCAGTTGCCTTGGGTTAGGTGATAGTAGTGCCATTTTTGAGACAAGACCATGTAACATTGCATGGCATTTGATGAAATAGTCTGTTTTCCAGTGATAAAGCATCATTCTGTGTATTGATTTCAAGTTTGTTCTGAAAGCAGTCACAAATGAGCACATTCTTCCCAGTCCAATAAATTAATATTTGTTAATCATCTCTTAATTTGCTCACACTTTTATTTTTTTGTCCTTAGTGATGCTGGGGCTCTACCCTCAACAGTTTTATATATTTTTTAAAGTGGAATTAGACAATAGGATTTGTATGCGGTATTTAAACTAAACCTAGTAATTTGACTAAGGATCAGTGTAATTCAACATTAGGGTCTTAAGCATTCTGATTTACCCTAGATTTTGAGTGCCAGTAATCTGCAAATCTGTGTTCACAATCTAATTTGATTCCTTGAATCTTCCATCTGCTGTGAAGCCAGGTTAGCAGACGCATCCTTGTTAATAATAATACATTTGTCTTCTAGGAGTATCTATATATATTACTAAAACTTGTTTGTTTGATTGTTTGTACCCGAAATACAGCCAAAACGGTACATGATAGCGCAACAATTTTAGGCCCACCTTACTCACCATTGTCATGCAGTTCAAATGGTTGTTATATTTTAAAAATTATTTACTTTTTAAACTTTAATAAGCCCCTTTTCCACTTGCTCTGCCTGTCAACTGCGCCTGTGCAGTAATACCTCCGTGTTTGACGTCACAATGGGAACCCAACATGTCCACGCCTGCGCAGTTGTGGCCCGTTGATCTAATACTTACGTACAATGGCCACCGGATCCACGCTTGCGCTCAAAGCATGCTGGATGTCCGCATGGGCTTCTTCCCGCTCAAAGCAATGGCCATCGCTGTCGAGCTGCCGCTGCAGGAAAGGTTTGCACCCTACAGGTCCACGAGTCGCTCTGGACGCCACAATGGCCGCCTGGGGCCGGGGTGAGTGGCTCCCTCTCCCTCCTCGCCCACCTCAGGCCCCGGAGGAGACTCCCCGGTCGGCAACCGGTCCACGGGTTGTCAGTTGGGGGAGGGTTTCCGGGCCTGCAGGAGAGGTTTGAACCCAACGGGGGTTGCCGGGCCTGCAGGAGAGTTTTGGACCCAACGGGGGTTGCCGGGCCTGCAGGAGAGGTTTGGACCCAACGGGGGTTTCCGGGCCTGCAGGAGAGGTTTGGACCCAACGGGGGTTGCCGGGCCTGCAGGAGAGGTTTGGACCCAACGGGGGTTGCCGGGCCTGCAGGAGAGGTTTGGACCCAACGGGGGTTTCCGGGCCTGCAGGAGAGGTTTGGACCCAATGGGGGTTGCCGGGCCTGCAGGAGAGGTTTGGACCCAACGGGGGTTGCCGGGCCTGCAGGAGAGGTTTGGACCCAACGGGGGTTGCCGGGCCTGCAGGAGAGGTTTGAACCCAACGGGGGTTGCCGGGCCTGCAGGAGAGGTTTGGACCCAACGGGGATTGCCGGGCCTGCAGGAGAGGTTTGGACCCAACGGGGGTTGCCGGGCCTGCAGGAGAGGTTTGGACCCAACGGGGGTTGCCGGGCCTGCAGGAGAGGTTTGGACCCAACGGGGGTTGCCGGGCCTGCAGGGGAGGCTTGGACCCAACGGGGGTTTCCGGGCCTGCAGGAGAGGTTTGGACCCAACGGGGGTTGCCGGGCCTGCAGGAGAGGTTTGGACCCAACGGGGGTTGCCGGGCCTGCAGGAGAGGTTTGGACCCAACGGGGGTTGCCGGGCCTGCAGGGGAGGTTTGGACCCAACGGGGGTTGCCGGGCCTGCAGGAGAGGTTTGGACCCAACGGGTCCCCGCCCACCTAGTGCTAGTTAAAACTGTTGTTTTGCCAACAATGGTTCATTCCTATTTACCTCTGCAAGTTATTGACCATTTAAACTGGATTTTTTTGTCACGTCATCATGGTTTCATTTTGCAGCTCTATATATCAAAAACAAAACAAGTTTTCGTTAAAAAAAATCTTTTTAAAGAATGTGAAATGTGAGTTTTTGAGGTTGCAATGAACTGATTTTACAATGTTAGTGTCGCATTCTCACTGTAGACTGCAGCAATGAATTTTCTTTCTCCTTTTTCAATTTAGTTGCATCTTAAATTATACATTAAACATTGAGAATCTAAACTCTACATTTATAATTGCTCAATGGAGTTGCTATCATTTTTTTTAAAGTTCTGATTTTTTTTTTAAGAATATTGATGCCAAATTAAACTAAAGGAATTTATTCGGGATTCAGACCCTTCCTGCTGTAGATACACATTGACAGCATTAAATTTTCCACAAAACAAATTTCTGCTTCAATGCTGCATCTTGCTCTCAGCTCAGAAGAATACTCTGATTGCAGAAATATGTTATTTCTGTTCCCAGTCTGCTTTATGCTTGGATACCTGTCCTTGAAAGACCAGATCACATTGGTGCGATTTTAAAAATCATTTCTCAACTTCTGAATTATTGATATAAATTTTGCTGGAAATTTGTTTGATGCTCACAAGCTCATAAGTTTAAAAAAAAATCTTTGAGTAAGACATCAAATTTATTCCTCTACCCCCTTCCCTTTGCTTTCATTTTACTTCACGTTTTGAGGAATGAAAGATTATTGCAGTAGATATGAAAGGCAGAGCACGATAAAGTGCCAAAAGCAATTCCACTAAACTCGAATCTCCCAATCCATTTCAGGAATCCCTCACTTTTACAGTTTCTTTCTCTTTTAATATATTTCCCTCGTATCCAGCAAAGTATTTACCCTAGGCATTGAAAGAATTGATGTGAAATACCTCATTGATGCATGTCATTCTGTGCATACACATTCACCCTGTTATGATATGACCGACCTACTTATTAGGGTATTTTACATGTGATTGGCAGCAGAGGCTGTGATTTAAAGCTCTGTATTATTCACAGTTGAAAATATGAATTCTTTTTTGTTTCATTTCTGAACATTAATATTGAACTCGAGGGATAAAAGGCAACTTGCTGGAAATTGTTAGTAATCTGATAACATTTTGGCTGTAGACAGACGAATGTTCATTTGTTTTTTGGTCCACAGGCCATGCATGACTTACCAAATAGTTGAATCCATTTTATGTCTTAGAAAATAATCTAACTGCTGGAGGAGCTCAGCGGGTCAAGCACCAGTGGAGGCAAGAAGATGGTCAGTGTTCTGGGATGAGATCCTGCATCAGGTCAAGATAATATTTCTGCAGTCCTGATGCAGCATTTCAACACAAAACTCATCCCTTTGGTTCCACAGATGCAGCTTAACCTGCTAAATTCTTCTAGTAGTTCTCAAACTTCAAGTAGTTCTTGCTTTCTCTCTCTCCACCCCCTTCCTCTTCCCAGTTCTCCAACCAGTCTTGCTGTCTCCGACTATATTTTATCTCTGTTTGCTTTGTTGTACATTCTCCCAACTAACAATTCTACATTTTCCTTGATCTACATTCCCTTGGAATTGTTTTCACACCTTACACTTCCTTATCTTTACACTTTCTTATCTATGTACCGCCCACTCCACTGACATCAGTCTGAAGAAGGTGTCTCGACCCAATACATCACCCATTTCTACTGCATTTTGTGTCAATCTTTGATTTAAACCAGCATCCGTGGTTCTTTCCTACACATTTTTATCTCTTCCAGTAGTTTGTATGTTTATTGCTCCAGATTCAGGCATCGGCAGTCTCTTGACTGCAAATACTATTTATAAAATCCAAATTTCAGACATTTGGAATGTTTTTCTTTAGCTGTTTTTCAAAAAATTAAAATTAAAGATAAAGCTGGTTTAACAGTGCTGTTTTGTGCTAAGGAAAGCAGAACACATTTATGCAGCACCTTTCATGTAGCAAAAGTGATCTCTTTTGGTGAAGTGTTAAATTCCAGTGCAGTGATTAAATCATGCAATCGTTTTTTTCACTCCATGTCAGGCTTAAATGTTGAATTTAACTGTTTACATGCAAAAGCTCTGACTTTGCAGTAGTAATGACAGTTAAGGATATATGTAATCATTGGTATTAACAAATAAACCGGACAACAGCTTCCACTGACTATGACTGCTTTGTTATATGCAGGCAGTGTCTCTCTAAACAGTTACATTTGAGCACATGAAGGATAAAAAGTCATAATTGCCTACTGGTTCTCCTTAAATATAGAGGTAGAATTGTAATTGTAATGTCTTCATTACTGGCAATCACCTTTCTGGCAGTACACTTTCACATTTATAATTATGAAAACATGTTCCTCATAAATTTATTTTTGCAATTTATTTTGCAAGTTTTTAAAACTTTTTCTCCTTTATCTCAATCATGTCCCAAATTCACCTCATTTATTGGCTTCTGCAGGAGATTGCACTTAAATAAACATGCTTATGTACATTGGGTTAAAAACTTGTTTTCAACTGTTTGTGCTCAACCTACAATATGCACAAAATGAGTTTCTGCAACTCTGTTGTTTAGACTTAAATAGAAACAATTTTAGAATTGGAGCACAACATACATGTGTTTCGACATTGTGAATTCAGCACTGATGCCAAGCCCAAATGTTTGCTGCTGTGCGACTTGGTAAAGACTCTTGAATCCATGCTTGTCCTATTTGCTAGGTTTTCTTAGCTGAGTGAGCCATGATGTTGGTTATAATTGCAGGAAGTCACAACGCAAAAATCCACCATGCTTTGTTAAAGTGCCTGTACTTTTTGTTCATTGGTATGAAGAGAAAAAACAATTGTTTTTTAAAAATGTATTCTATTCATCCAAAGAAGTTCTTATTTTTCTATTTGAGGCTGGTTTAAAATAATTACGGCTGTATTCACACCCAGTACTGAAGTGGAAATGCGAAGATGAACAGTACTTTAGTTTTTCAGCAAAGGGTCCCTGCTACCTATATATTTTCGACATTCAGAATCATGGAAGAGAAATAACCATTTCCTCCAACTGGGCCATCTTCCATCCCAAATGATGCTCTCTTCCACTTTTTGAGTAGAAGGTGCAAATGGCAGCTGAAGTGCAAAAACAGATTGTAGGAAATCCAAAATAAACCACTATAAACACACACCAGGTCAGTGAGCATCTTTGAAGAAGACATTTCAGAGGCAAAGCCTATGCCAGGACTGTGTGGGAAGCAACTGACCCGCTGAGTTACTCCAGCACTTTGTGTCTTTCTTTGATATAAATCAACATTTGCAGTTGCTTCCTACGTCACCTATCAATTCCCAGGCTTTGTCTCACCCCCACCTCTCCTTTCCAACCTTCTCCTCCCCACCACAATCAGTCTGAAGAAGGGTCCTGACCCGAAATGTTACCCATCCTTTTTCTCCAGAGATGCTGCCTGACCCGCTGAGTTACTCCAGCACTTTGCGTCTTATCATTGCCAGAAATGGCCCAAACAGATAATGTGTTTCATCGTGTTCATTCAAGGCCAATTCAGAGTCTCGGAACAGTTGCTGAATTTGAACATGGTTAGTATTCCAAATAGTTGCTGCATTGAATGGAATTACTTTGTAGATGTACTGTGAGTTTAAAATTCTGAAAGGATTATTGTAGGGGAACAGGGCCGTGGTGAAATGGTAAAAACCTTAACCTTGAAAACATAGACAATTTAATAATAATTTAAAATCATCTTGTTAGAGTTGCTGAGCAGTTGACTTTCTGATGAGTAAATGCAATTTTTGCTGAATTCCTAGTAATGCTATTGTAGATTCACTGAATTTTAAGATCTTCTTTTGGTTACAATTATAGAGCAATGTAAACAGTTGTAACTTTCCTGTTTCTAAATTGAGTTGTGCATTGAGTTCCTACAGCAGTTTGTTTCTATTCCAGATTCCAACATCTGTAAATTTCTGATATTGCTCTCATTTTCTGGATTTAATTTATTATCCACCCTAAGCCAAATGTTTAAAGTGATTTTTTAAAAAAAGACAAATGTGAATTGTCAAAATTGACTCAAATTCCTGATGTTCTCATCAGGAATTTGTAGACCAAGGACCACTACATTTTGCTTCTTTTTAATAAACCAATCTGGACCGCAAAGGTCAATGTATTTGATCAAACTCCTTTCACGGGTTCCTAGTGTTCCACCAAGAGGAATTGTTGATGACCTACCTACTGCCCTGCACCAGTGGGAATGAGGAAACAGGACTGGAAGTGCTGTTCCAGTCTTTGGACTTTCCTCCTCTTTCTTCCATGAACACTGTTCATGTTAGAGCTTTTGTGAGAAAATGTTGGCAGCCTCTTCAATCTTGTAGGATGTGAACAGCATTACAGCTGAGCTCATTCCCACCTATAATAAAAATGGGAATTGACACTTTTTATGACTTTAGTTTGGGTACATTAAAATTGCAACAGCCAGCTGTGGCTCTTCAATCCACATGGAATATTAATTTTAGTGTGACAATAACAAGCTGGTCAGCACTACAAGTACTTGTTAATAACGTAGGAAATCACCCACAGTGCTTCACAGAGGCATAATAGGACAAAACTGCCAACAGGCAAAGACGCAAGAAAGATGAAGAGATTCAGGGAAGAATTTAGGATCTTTGCACCTAAATGCTTGGACAATCCCTCCTCCTTTCTACCATCTTTATACATGGGAAATTATGTCTCACGATTTGAGTTTTTTGTAGAGGTTACAGAGGATTGATGAGTTTGGGGAAGTAGACATGTCTATTTGGACTTTAGCATGCATGGTCTTTGACAAGGTTCCACATGTTGTGTTGGTCTGGAAGATCACATGGGATTCAGCACCAACTAGCCAATGGAACACAAAATTGACAAGAGATAGTCTTGTGTTGTGGAAACAGCCCTGCATTGGCCAACATGTCCCGCCTACCTGCATATGGTTCATATCCTTCTAAACCTGTCTTATCCATGTAACTTGTCAATAGGGGTCTAAAGTAGCAGTGAGGGGTTGTTTTTCAAATTGGTGTTCTGTGATCAGTGGTGTGCTGCAGGGATCGGTGCTGGGTCTATTATTGTTCATCATCCATATTAACGATTTGGATGAGAGTCTAGTTGGCACGGTCTAGTTTGTGGATGGCACTAAAATTTGTGGTATAGTGGACAAGTCAACCATACCGTTATACCAAACTCCACAATTAGACATTGGTAGCAAGAGGACTGGAGAGCAAGTTCTGCTTGTAGTACTGTCAGTGATCCTTTCTGTCACTGGTGTTTATTGATTGGGAAGTAATTAACCAAATTGGATTCGTCCAATATTTTGTGGGCAAGACATGCATGGCAATTTTCTATATTCGGAGGTAGGTGCCAGTGGTGTGACTACACTGGAGCAGCTTGGCAAGTGGAGGTCTTCAGTGCTGTGGCTGAAATAGTGTCTGGTCCAATAGTCATTTCTGTTCAAATGCCCTCATGTGTTTCTTGAAATCTGGTTTCTTTGATGGTGGGGATCTCAGGAGGAAGCCAATATGGATCTTTTATTCGGATCTTCTGGCCGAACACTGTTTGCAAATGCTTTAATATAGTCTTGTTGTGTTCAGCCATTGTTGAGGATGGGGATATTCTTGGAATCTCCTTCCTTTAGCTAGTTTAGTTTAGAGATACAGTGTGGAAACAGGCCCTTCGGCCCACTGAGTCCACGCCGACCAGCAATACCTGCACGTTAACACTATCCTACACACTAGGAACAATTTTACATTTATACCAAACCAATTAACCTACAAACCTGTATGTTTTTGGAGTGTGGGGGGAAACTGAAGATGTTGGAGAAAACCCATGCAGGTCACGGGGAGAATGCACAAACTCCGTACAGACAAGCACCCATAGTCAGGATCGAACCCGGGTCTCTGGCGCTGTAAGGCAGTTGTTCTACTGCTAGGCCACCATGCCTCTTGTTAATTAGCTGTTTGATTATCAACTCCAACTCACAAATAAATGTAGCAGGGCCACAGTGCTTCTATCTAATCTGTTGGATGAAAGGCTACTCAGCTCAGTGTATTACGAGCTGATTTTGCTGTCATGTACTGCAGCTTCACTAGGTTGACATCTTATTATTTTTAGGAACTCTTGGAGCTCCATTGTAGTCGTGTATTAAGGTTTTGTAGCCGGTTTATTTCTCTGCATAAATAATACTGTATATAAGCGAGTAAGAACATTCAATGGTTGTACTCAGATGGTGCTGCACATTGATTACTTTTTTAAAATTCAGCTCTGACCTAATCCAAATATACACAATTCTTATATGTAAACCTGGGGTTTGAAATAAAATTGGGGATTAACCCAGAATACTGATCTCTGAAAAGATGTTTGGAAATACAGTAAACTTCCTATTGCCAGTATAAAGCATTTAATTGCACTGTGCAGAAACCATATTTGTAATTAAAATATTATATTTATTGTGTTTTTTAATCACAAAGAAAATCAGAATCTTGTCAAAAGAAAATATTTTTAGTTTTGGAAGATTATCCATATTATCAGCATAGATTAAAATTTTAGCTTGATTAGGCATCATTAGTGCAGCATCATCAAGCAGCATTAATCCTTTTCAGTCCAGGCTCTGAAATTGCCTTGCTGTGCTGCTTCATAAACCTAGAGCCACAAAGCTGATAGAGTATGTCGAGTAACATCTTTCCTTTACGACAGAGCAATTTGTGATCCTCAACTGATTAACAAACAGTCTGCGATGTGAAAGAGATCCTCCTTGGATCCCATCCCCAAAATATTCTACGTCCCATGGTCAGTTGTCCATTTGTAACATTTGTTATTTCCAGGATATATTTTGGAAACCACATTCTTGTAAGCACTAAAATCACAAGATTCTTTGACGCTGCATGTTATGGTACAGGAAAACACAGCATTGTCTGTCGTAAAGAAAACTGAATTTGTGCTAACATATTTGTGGGATGAACGTTGTTACATTATGAGCTTCAGCAATCTATGAAATGAGATGCTATTTAATTTATCTTTAGTGGTCCAAGCTTTACTGTGTACACAGAAACGAATAGAATTCTAATTAATTTATAACCGTCTATATTGCTGAAGCTTGTAAGACGTATTTGCAACAAGATTTGTAAATAGATTCAAACGTTACTACATAGTAATGTTTAATGTAAACTGTTATTTGTTCTCTGTTCCATTAGTATTTTTGAATGTAGTTAATTCAGTTTCCAATAATAAATTAATCTGTTATTTATCAGAATTTTAATCTCCCCAAACTCTGATGTCCTTGGACACACGTCATTTTATAAAATTGATCCGAGACAACTTGTGAGAGTGCAGATCGTGTCATTTTTTACTTTACTGGGTGACGGTGACTGCTTTTTAGCTTTGCATCATGATGTGACTGAGATGAATACTTTAGTCTGGATTTTAGACTTGAGATGAAAAGTCTAGGCAGATACTCCCAGTGCAACACTATTTGGGGATTGAGGTTGAGGTGGGGGGGTAAACCAAGACACCTTTTGGTCTTTGAATTGAACATAATGTTCCATGATACAATAACCAAGACAAGCAAATTAATTATCCCCTGTGACCTAGTCAATATTTATCCCTCCCTTAACAAAATGTCAGAATAGATTATCTTGCCATGGTTATGTTTGTTGTGTAATTTTTTTTTGTTTGATGTGTGAAAATTAGCTGTGTAGTTTTTTTACATTACAATGCCAACTACACTTTGGGTGAACTTGCCAGAACAAATATGAAGAATGCGTCCACCGTTTGTGGCTGGTTCATTGGCTTCATACACACTTAACAGGGCAGCAGGATCTAGAGAGTGACTAGGTCGCCATTAGCAGAAATGCCTTTGATGTGTACTAGCAGGCAAAACGGGAAGGATCCTTGTTCCTTGAGGCATTTCAATAGTTTCCAGATTTCTCTTGACATTTGGAGACTTCAAAGATCAATTAAAAGTTAAAATCAAACATTAAAAATATATTTAAAAATTTCCTCCTTTAATCACCTGACCTTGGATCTCGTGTGGAGTCTCAATGGCTACTGAGCCCCAATAAAAGTTGTACAGTCCAACAAGCCATGACAAATGCAATGCCACTTGGCATTCAGTACATCATGCGCTTGTTCATAAGTCTGAGACTTGAATAGCTCAAAGCTGAAACAGCACCCCTTGCCAGCAGTTTTTTTCCCCAAAAGCTTCCATTCTCTTCTCTTTAATCCAAACATTTGCAGAATTTGGTATTTATTCTTGATTTCCGGCCTCGTTGTTTATTCTTGATGTGTAAGATTTTAGATATTGTGGGACTGCTATTGTCACCATAGCAGACACAGACAGAATCAGATCGACTTTCAGTATATCGTATGTATTGCCTGTACGTGCATCTGACAGTGTACTTTTAGCTCTTTTGATGTAATTGTCTGGTAATTGCAAATATTGATTTTAAATGCAGCATAATATATGGTAGGTGCTAAACAGAATGAATAATTATAGGAGAATAATTTCATTGCAGAGTTCCAGTTGTAAGCTGCAGGAGCTGTCAAAAACTTATCAATGAGCCTCTAGTTTGAAGTATACTATAGTAATGGAAGAAACCTTTAAAAATTGATATAATTAATTAAATGGATCAACTCCTTTGTGACGATAAAATGCTATGCCACCGACATTATATCACCGTAGTTACCTCCTGCGTTCCAGTGATAATTTCTAGCCTTGCAACTCTTGTCATTGTGTTTTTGGGGGCCTGGAGAATCTCGTCAGAGAATAATTTTGTCAGACCAGAGAGTTGTGCAATTATGTTTCAAATTATGGAAATCTTGGCAAGAGGCAGCCATCGTGAAGGTGCACACAAAATGCTGGAGTATCTCAGCGGGTCAAAAGTTACTCCAGCATTTTGTGTCCATCTTTGGTGTAAACCAGCATCTGCCGTATCTTCCTACACATTGTGAAGTTACAGTTGGCTTCATGATGCTGAGGTAAGCGCAGTCAGCATTTCTATACTCGAATGATACGCGCTAATTCTTCCTGAAGGCAGCGCCAAAGTTGGCAGTGATTGCATCCATGCTTGAGAAGCTTTCTAACACTTACTTTCTCAGTACATGGAATCCCTCCAGAATTACATAAACGAGTGAAGCAGGAATGTTTATTATAATCATAATCATAGTAGTACTTTATTAGCCAAGTATGTTTTGCAACATACGAGGAATTTGATTTGCCATGCAGTCATACCAATAAAGAGCAACAAGACACCCAAATAAATTTTTACCATGAACGTCCACCACAGTGACTCCTCCACATTCTTCAATGTGATGGAAGGCAATAAAAGTTAAATCTGTTCCCTTCTTTGTTCTCCTGCGGTCGGGGCACTCAAACCTTCCGTTGTCGGGGCGACCTTGGCTCCCGCAACCAGCGGTCGAGCCCTCCACATCGGGGCGATCAAGCTCCCGCATCGGGGGGAATCTCCGCTCCGCTGCTCCGAGTGATCAGACCCTGGGTTGGGGCTAGTCGAACCTCCTGCGACTTTGGAGGCGTAGTTGGAGCGTCGACCCCAGGTAATGGATCGCAGGCTCCGATGTTAAGTCCACGGCCTCGCGGTGGGGCTCAAAGTCAGTCTCGAGCAAGGCCGCCAGCTCCATGATGTTAGGCCGCAGAGCGACCGGTGATACGATCCAGAAAAATATCGCATCTCCGGCAATTGAATAAAGTTTCCCCCGACCCCCTCCCCCACCCACCACATAAAACAAACCAGAGAACATTAACACATACTTTTAAAGCACACTGAAAATAACAAAAAAGGCAAAAAGACAGACTGACTGTCATCGCTGACGGTGCCAGCCGGTGGAACCTTCCAGAAAGCTACTTTAAATTGCGCCACAATTTCTGGATGAGCCAATTTCGGAAACAAAATTATGCAATCGTTGGAGTGATTCTTGGATGTTGCATTTGGGTGGTCACACTTTCTGCGTGAGAGGCACTGAGGAGCCTCTCTAATCTGAAGTCACCTTCCTCAAGAAGGATGACTAGTTCAATAGTGTGATGAGATAAATTTGGCTGGAAGATGGACACTAGGCATGGATCCTAACACAGAAGTGAGGAATACAACACATTTAAGGAGTGAGAAAGTTCACGCTCATGTCGGAAGTAGTGTTAAAAGCGATGGTGGGCCATGGAGACAGTTTTGAAGTGCACATGTGTAAACTCAAGGTAATGAATAAGGCTGATGAGCTGCAGGCAGAACTTGCTCTTTGGAAATCTTATACAAAAGTGCTAACTAACACGAGCTGCCAGCTAAGAATGGAATCAGGCACTTAATATTCTGAACATTCATGTGCACAAGGTAAGGGGAAAAAGATATTCAAATTACATTGTTGAACAAGGATGATGAAGTACAAGAGATAGAAATGTCTGATGGATCAGGTATAGAATCCATTTTGTAGTGTTAACAAGTGAGAAGGATGCAATAGGCAGGGAATAAAATGGTTTAAGGTAGGATTGGCATAAATATGGGTGCCTGATCTCCGCCACTCCCACGCTCTTTACGGAGTTTTGGGAAATCTGGAGGCAACGGTTTTGGGGTACCCAATATTTAGTTGGAGTACATTTTTAGTGGATACTGGACAAACTGTCAGATAATTGTTCAAGACACCAGTCAGGATAGTTCAGAATTATGTGTGGTGCAAATGGGCTCATTCTGCAGATCCATTTTGCATGTTTATAATAACTGATGGTTTTGGGATGGAACGGAACAAGAACTTGTTACAATCATTTGCCCCTTTTATTCAAGATTTTCTCCCATGCCTGCTCCTGAAAAACAATTCCTTGCAATTGGAATCAAGAATTAGAGGACATAGGTTTAAGGTGAGAGGGGGAAAACATTAGGAACCTGAGGGGGAAATATTTTTGCACACGGAGGGTGGTGGGGAAATGGAATGATCTGCCAGAGGAGGTAGTTGAGGCAAGTGCTATAACAACATTTAAAAGACATTTGAATAGGTACATGGATAGGAAAGATTTAGAAGAATATATATGGGCCAAACACTAGCAGGTGGAACTAGTGTGGATGGAACATCTTGGTCAGCATGGGCAAGTTGGGCCAAAGGGCCTATTTATGTGCTGAATGGCCATGACACCAGTTTCCATTTTTCCATGTGTCAGGGCAGATGGTAAATGTCATAATGCCATTACACCTATTTCCATCTCGCCAAAGGACAACTAACTCTGAACAGAGGTCCAATTCACACATTCAACACTGATGTATCATTGTTTCATTATCTAAAAAAGCTATGTTCCCAAATGATGCTTTTCTCCTGTGAGTTGTTGTGCCAACATCAATGTCCATCTTCATTTAGCTAAATCATAATCACAACCCATTGTGCAGAATACATTTGCGGAATTGTTATTACAAGATTGAAGGGACTTAAAATGTGGTAAATTAATTGTTCCACATATTATGCAGAAGGCAAATTTCAAAAAGTCTGCAGTAGAAAAAATTGGACTGCAGTATTTTAATGGATTGACGGAATACTGTGTAATGGACTGCCTAGCCGTGTAATTAATGATCAAATTGTCTAACTCCAACCCTCACTACACAACATTTTATCTGGGTTATGTTTCCGATCTGTACTTGTGAAATATGCTGCAGTGCATTAACCTACTTAGAAAATGTTTCTTTGCTTTACCCAGTGATGAAGCAATTTAACCCCATATGTTGTTGAGCCAGCAAACCAACAAAGCGCCACAAATAATCCTTGGACTAAGGCAACTTGCCTCTACCGTGGCAACAATATAAGACATTGTATTTAGCAGTGTCTCAGCACTTTCAGGGTAAATAGAGAGAAATTAAGCAGCAGTTATCCACAAACACTTGCAAGAGATACTACTGCAAAAGAATATATAAAAATACTGCAGATGTTGGACAGATGAAGTAAAACTGGAAATGGTGGAAATGCTCAAAAGATCTAACAAGGCTGCATTACATCTGTGGAGAGAGAATATGTTTCCATTTCAGATGAATGACCATTGATCACTGTACGCATACACCGATCAGCTAAAACATTATGACCACTGAGAAGCGAAGTGAAAAACATTGATTATCTTGTTACAATGGCACCTGTCAAAGGGTGAGATATATTAGGCAGCAAGTGAACAGTCAGTTCTTGAAGTTGATGTGTTGGATGCAGGAGAAATGGACAGGAGTAAAGGCCTGAGCGACTTTGACAAGGGCCTAATTGTTATGGCCAGACGACTGGATCAGAGCATCTCTGAAACGGTAAGGCTGATGAGGTGGTGGTCAGCAGTAGCGAGTACCTACCGACAAGGGAAGTCAAGGACAGCATAAAAATAAAAGAGAAGTACTACATAGCAAAGTAGAGTGGGAAGCCAGAGGATTGGGACTCTTTTAAAGAGCAACAGAAAATTGTTAAAAAGGCAATACGGGGAGAAAAGATGAGGTACGAGGGTAAGCTAGCCAATAATATAAAGGAGGATAGTAAAAGCTTTTTTAGGTATGTGAGGAGGAAAAAAATAGTCAAGGCAAATGTGGGTCCCTTGAAGACAGAAGTAGGGGAATTTATTATGGGGAACAAGGAAATGGCAGACGAGTTGAACCGGTACTTTGGATTTGTCTTCGCTACAAACAATCTCCCAGATGTTCTAGTGGCCAGAGATCCTAGTGTGACGGAGGAACTGAAGGAAATCCACATTAGGCAGGGAATGATGTTGGGTAGACTGATGGGACTGAAGGCTGATAAATCCCCAGGGCCTGATGGTCTGCATCCCAGGGTACTTAAGGAGGTGGCTCTAGAAATTGTGGACGCATTGATGATCATTTTCCAATGTTCTATAGATTCAGGATCAGTTCCTGTGGATTGGAGGGTAGCTAATGTTATCCCTCTTTTTAAGAAAGGAGGGAGAGAGAAAACGGGAAATTGTAGACCAGTTAGTCTGACATCAGTGGTGGGGAAGATGCTGGAGTCAATTATAAAAGACAAAATTGCGGAGCATTTGGATAGCAGTAACAGGATCGTTCCGAGTCAGCATGAATTTACGAAGGGGAAATCATGCTTGACTAATCTTCTGGAATTTTTTGAGAATGTAACTAGGAAAATTGTCAGGGGAGAGTCGGTGGATGTGGTGTACCTCGACTTTCAGAAAGCCTTTGGCAAGGTCCCACATAGGAGATTAGTGAGCAAAATTAGAGCACATGGTATCGGGGGTAGGGTACTGACATGGATAAAAAATTGGGTGACAGACAGAAAGCAAAGAGTGGGGATAAATGGGTCCCTTTCAGAATGGCAGGCAGTGACTGGTGGGGTACCTCAAGGCTCGGTGCTGGGACCGCAGCTATTTACAATATACATTAATGACTTGGATGAAGGGATTAAAAGTGCCATTAGCAAATTTGCAGATGATACAAAGCTGGCGGATGCATGGCAGATGCAGTTTAATGTGGATAAGTGTGAGGTTATTCACTTTGGTGGTAAGAATAGGAAGGCAGATTATTATCTGAATGGTGTCAAGTTAGGAAAAGGGGACGTACAACTAGATCGGGTGTCCTAGTGCATCAGTCACTGAAAGGAAGCATGCAGGTACAGCAGGCAGTGAAGAAAGCCAATGGAATGCTGGCCTTCATAACAAGATGGAGTTGAGTGTAGCAGCAAAGAGGTCCTTCTGCAGTTGTACAGGGCCCTAGTGAGACTGCACCTGGAGTACTGTGTGCAGTTTTGGTCTCCATATTTGAGGAAGGATATTCTTGCTATTGAGGGCGTGCAGACTGGGTTTACTAGGTTAATTCCCGGAATGGCGGGACTCTCGTATGTTGAAAGACTGGAGCGACTAGGCTTGTATACACTGGAATTTAGAAGGATGAGAGGGGATCTTATCGAAACATATGGGCAGACGAAGGCTATCCTGTCTGGTCCGAATGGACAGAAGGTCTACTGTGGCACAAGTCATAGAAAAGTTTAATGGTGGTCATGGGAGGGATGTGTCACAATACACAGTGCATCGCACCCTGCTGCGTATGGGGCTGTACACGGAGGACTAACAGCATATTAGGCAGGTGGTTATAATGTTTTGGCTAATCGGCATATATATTGATTAAAACAAGTTGTTTGCCTGTCCTGCTGAGTTATTCCAGCATTTTGTGTCTATCTTCAAAACAAATTGCTATTTGCATTTGATCACACCCAAACAGGGAGCTATTATCTTGGGTGAAAGTAGAGTAGGCAAGAGCAAAGTGACTAATTCTGACCTGATAGTGAGTAAACCGATGATGTGACCTACTGGGCAAATCCAGTAAAGCTTTGGCCTAAGTATGTGTAATGAATTCTGAATGTTCAGGCAGTAATAGAGATCTATTTGGAAACATGTATCTATCTCAGCCCCTCTGGGTATCAGCAGTGATGATTTTAGTTTCTGAAATATGAAGGGGTAAGGAAACATCCCCAGAGTAAGAACAGGTTTCAAAGTACAGTTCGGACGAGCCATAATTTTGAATGTGCCTATCGACTTGGGAATAATGAGGTGATGAAGTAGCCTATTTGGTATGATCATTTAGCAGATTGATATTTGAATTAAACATTGAGACTATTAATCTGTGGCATGAGTATAAATGCACTGCATAGACAAGTTAACTTCACCATGTAAACAGAAATGGTTCTTATTCGTAGTGTTTTATTTAATTGTGGAAACACTGCAGGTTAGGAAACATCAGTGATAAGAGAATCCGTCAATGCCTCAGCTCTGATGTTGGTTGACGTGCAGTTTTATTGATTTTCAACTTTTGCTGTCAGTTATCCATTTTACAATAAGTGGTTAATAAAAAATGACGGGTGTCAGAAATTAAAGCCAGGAGATACTTCACACAGCAGGATAGTGGAGAAAACAGGTGAGTTAACATTTGGGTTTAATCGATAATACAACTTATTGATCACAGAATGATAGTTACTGTACTGATTTTACTTCGACTTCAATTCAGGCTGTAGAATTCACGAAAACCAGTCAATTGTGTTTGCTATAATGTGCAAAGCTTCAGCGCTCCAGGGAGGTCAATTTTAACTGCTGTGAAGTGTAGGTAGGAATGCAAGAACGCTCGATAGTTCAGCAATCAATGTCTTGCAAGTGTCTTGGACTTCCAAAAATCCAGTCCGCGCCAGAGATTGTTTATAATGGTGAAAAATGTGCCCCATGTAGTGATAATTCTAAACAATCAGATAGTCAGTTCAAGGATTTCTGTGTTCAGTCCAGAAAATAACTTCTGATTCCTACTTCAATGCAGAGCTTGCAGTATATGCATGCAATAAGGCAGGATCAGGCTTTACCCTGACTTTTCCTTTATCGTTGAATAGGCTTGTGAATTGAAGCCTTCCAATTCTTCATGATCATGAGTAATAGGTATGGGTAAATTCTTTGTATGTTTGTATAGTGTCCGGGAAGAAGTTAGTGTTGTTGGGAACAGATGGTAGAAATATAAGCGTTTTAGCTTTGTTTGGTTTTACATAGATTTTGGTATGGATATCATTTAACAGCACGACTTTGACACATTAGTATTAGGTCACATACCTCTAAGCTTTCTATCGTCCATTTTGTGCAATTGTCACAACGCTATCACCCGTATCTCTATCTTTATTTTTCACAGGCACTGAATATTCCACCGACTCTGGTGATGGCACCTCAAGGAAGCCTTGCTCCACTTCGTGGCCTTGGGGAGCTCTCAGCAAGTATGCTCTGTGGTTCATTGGGCAATACATCTGTAACTACCAGGGGGCTGATGAAGAGTTCTCTCGGAAGTTCTCCCACATTTGGGGTAATAAATGCTGGATTACATTATGGGTTGATGTATTTCAGACTTGGAACTATAAACAGAAATTAACTATGAATGGCACTCATAATATAGGGCGGCACAGTGTTGCGGCTGAGAGAGCTACTACCTCAAGGCACCAAACACTTGTCATTAATCCTGACCTCGAGTGTTGTCTGTGTGGAGTTTTCATATTCTCCCTTTGACCGAGTGCGTTTCCTCCGGATGCTCTGGTTTCCTCCTAAGACCGCACCACCCACAATACTGCCTGGAGTGTCGGCTTGGTATTTGTACACAAATCTCACATGACAGACTTGAATTTGGATTCCATTGATTTAAATGAGAGCTTGCTACCATCTGATGTTTTATTTTTGCCAAAGTTAGACCAACCATTGTGAAACTTCTTCGCATTGACTCAATAGACAATAGACAATAGGTGCAGGAGTAGGCCATTCAGCCCTTCGAGCCAGCACCGCCATTCAATGCGATCATGGCTGATCACTCTCAATCAGTACCCCGTTCCTGCCTTCTCCCCATACCCCCTCACTCCGCTATCCCCAAGAGCTCTATCCAGCTCTCTCTTGAAAGCATCCAACGAACTGGCCTCCACTGCCTTCTGAGGCAGAGAATTCCACACCTTCACCACTCTCTGACTGAAAAAGTTCTTCCTCATCTCCGTTCTAACTTTTGGCCGCCTTCAGCAGCATTGTCCTTTTCTGAAAAAAAAGTGAATAGTTTTATTCGGACTGAGTTTCAATTACTGCTTCTGTTTGAGGAGTCTTGGACCAGCTTTGGCTCTGCTTGCGGCCTCCCAATAATACCTACCATGTACAGAAGCAGTATGAACAAACAGAATAAAACTAGTCAATTCACCCCAGAAAATAGCATCGACCATTGTTTTAAATTTTCTTCATGATTAAGTTTGTGTTGAGCAACGTTAAGGAAAATGGGTGGCATTTTATGATGGCTGAGGACAGGATGATTAAACTGGGAGCTTTAAGATCCAAAGGGCCAAAGGAATATTGTTGTTTAAATAGACTGTGTGCAGCGAACATAACACAGGATGCTTTAATACACTTATGAAACCCCATAGAATTCTGAAATGTGTCCTTTCTAATATTAAATCTAGTAGAGGTTGTTGAGGTTTGCAATCTCCAGTTTTCTGATTTTGTTAAAGCAATTTAATGAAATATTTAGCAGAAGCTATCAAACTGTTGTTCTACCATTGTTCTCTGTCAAAAGAAAACTGGTCTGTATGACGGGCATTGTATAATTATAAATGTAATCCAAGTTTGATAAAAGGGTTTTAATATTTCAATACAATGTTATTGCCTGCCTAATAACCATTTTGTTCGTATGTGGCACTGAAGATTCCTAAAACAGGTGGCCTTACAAAAGGTCTTCTGGGAGCAAAGCTTGAAGAGAAGATATCCCTGAACCTAGCTGACCTCAGTGAGGATGAAGAAGACTTGAGTGGAGAGAAGGTATCTATATTAGTGGAATGGCAATAATGTACCCCTCCCAACCCTTCCGAATTTGGCGGAAAGTTTCCACTTTCTTATTTCATTTCTGCTATTCCGATTTTGCCTCACATTTTTCCGCAAAACAGTCGGTAACTGCAATTTGTCAATTCGTCCGCTAGCGGTTCTGTGAGAAATCCCCCCCCCCCCCCGCGCCCTGGAAGTCTCCCCGAAAATGTGGCACTTAGGCTGGGCAAGGCAGCCAATCTCGACCTCACCAGGACTTCCATGGCCGATCGGTGGGTTGAATTTGCAACCTGCAGCTGGGGCTCTGGAACTCCAGCCCAGGTGGAGCCAGCACATCTATCCCCATAGCCTTCTTCCTTGGCCGGCTGGATAAACTAGCAAAGCTCTGGAACCAAGAGTGCCAGAAAATCAGTGAGGGAACTGTAATGAGTAAATATTAAATTTAATTGCAAGATTATATAACTATATTAATTAAGACGGGGTTAAAATATAAACCACAGCAGAAAAGCCAATTACCACCTTTTTGGGGGATTATCGATTAATGTGCAAATTTATTTCAACAAGTACTTCCGTATGCTTAGTCAAGTCGCATATATCAACTCTTTCTTCATAACTTAGTCGTACATTTTATGACCATTGTTTTATTCAATACCAAGAGAATTGGGATGTGTATTGGGGAAAAGGCAAAATGGAAAAAAACAAAACAAGACAATTTTTACTTTGTGTTGCAAAAAGTATCTCTGTTCAATAACCTTTCTATAAATAGCAAAATATATTCATGATAGGCCTGGCATTGTAAGTACAGACTGTTGGAAATAATAGTCGTTTCTCATACATGAATGTAGCGCAACACATATGCGCATTTGGTGTGCATACCTTTTTTTGCTGAAAAGTTGCATTGCGTGCCATATTATGGATTTTGATGTAAGATTCTGAAATTTGGACATCAAAATTATGAATTTGTAAAATCAAATGTTGGGAGGTCTGATAATGCCAACTAGCTGTTGAGCATTGATTGATTGTGTGCCAAGCCCACTGAGGCAAATAATGTTAAGAGAAAGAAATTGAGGCAGTAGGTCATCATCAGAAAAGCTATAAAAAGCCAACAAATTGTCCTTAAATACCAACTAGAAGAAAGCAAATCTTGCATCGTTGGCCAAGCCTGGGTCCATTTCCACACCATGTGATGGTTCATGTGCTCTATAAAATGACCCAAACAGTTGTAGAATTAAATTACAAATGAAAACAGATCACTGTTCCTTAACGCAATCCATGAAAGACAATATTTGCTGGCATCACCCAAACCAAAACCTAGTTTTTAATAAGAATGCATGAATGAAAAGGTATAGAACCTTATCTTTAAAAGACTCAGGGTCTCAGGATGTCCATAGGAAGACCTGCCAAAGCTTATGGTTTCATATTTTGCCATTTTATGGTCTTAAAATTCTTTCAAGGCATCCTATCTGTGTGCAGCCTAGAATCTTGGTGCCACCCCTCACCTCCAACAATGCACATGGCCCAGAATCCCTCCCGACCCCCCCCCCCCCCCACATTCCCCTCAAAGGAATGGAAACTGCTGAGAATTAATACTCCTGTCCCCTCGCTATCCCTCATTTTGCATATACCCCGGCTCTCCCTCCTTTCTCCTGCCCTCTCATCCCCCCCACCCCCCCTTCCCTTCACCTGCTTCCTTCCTCATTTTCCCCTCTTTCTGCTCCCATGCTCTCCCTTTCCTCCCCTCACTAACTCTCTCTTCTGCTCACCCCTCCCTTCTGTACCATCTCCTTTATGCCGGCCTCCATCTGTTTTCCTTCCAATAATACTGGCATTCCATCATTATTTCATAATGCAATTAAAATTGCAAATAACTTTTGGATTTGCACAATTGGTGACAATTTTCAGCAGTCCTAATTATGTTATAATGTTAAAAGTGTTGATATTGTCATGCTGTGCAATGGTAATAATAAACTCAATAACCGATAAAACCTATTTTGCATTTTTCATCGAATAAACCAGTCAAAGTAATGTATTTCAACCATCATACTTTTTATACCTTGATTTTACATTAACATTGTATTTTGAACTTGTATTTTTTTCAAATCATAGCCAAATTTCTTTTCAGCTCTTTTACACAAAACAGGCTCAAAAAAGGTTTACCAGCATGTGATTTGCATTGGTTTTTTAAGATTAATTTTCCCACTTATTAACATCCCATTTTTCTTCCAGTATATAATGTTTGAAAGCTCATAATTCTGGAAAGAGTTCACCTGCAAGTATTTGTCAGTGGTGTCTGGATATGTAATGGTGTTTGTGATAAAGTTAAACAGCACAAAATTGTGCTCAAGTCTTTTTCAGATAAAAATCAGGAAGCGAAGAGTGGAAAGGGCCACTTGGTTTAAATTCTGTGCCGTAGAGATGAATGTAGGGTTTTGCCCTACTTGCCACTGGACCACGAGACAAGTAGTGAACCTTGACTGTTCTTATGAAAAATAAATTGTTGGATGATGTTTCTGAATGTTAATATATACATTATTAATACTAGTTGGTTTGATGTGTGTGGGGATGGCATTTGTAGTCAAAAATAGCATCTTTCAAACTGATTTCAAGAAAGGTATCTTGACTATTGCTGCTTAGTTCTGTGTTATTATTAATATCCAAGAAAAGCCCGTTAAAGAAGATGCGAGATGATTTATTTGAGAATTTCATATCAATAAAGAACTCTTCAAATCGTTTGTTCCCATAGAGTGGTCCCAACACTGCTCAGCTTATGAAAAACCTCCACATAGATGTGGGATCCCTTGGTATTGGCTTTGAGTATGAGGTAAGTCGATGTTTCAGTTTTCCTTTTGAAGCCTAACCTCTCTATAAGAAATCAAAATCTAATTGCATTGTCTTAAAATTAATTTTGTTTTTATGGAATCGTGGAATTATTTTATGGATGCATATGAGATTCATTCTAAAGTCACAGTCCAAATACAAAGTCCACAAAATCCCCTCAGTCCCAATGCAGGGCCAGACTGTATGGAATCTTTAAAAAATTATAGTTGATCGTGGGAATCTGAAATATTGAAACATTATGTTGCAATAGCTGCTGATATTTGTCCTTATTCCAATATGTTGAGGGACTCCATGGCTTTCTCTAACCTTTTCCCAATTCCTCCTTTTGGTGACTTCATCTTCCATTAAGTTGCTTAGGTAATAGAGACGCGAGAGACTGCAGATGCTGAATCTTGAGCAAAATACAAACCACTGAAGGAATTCAATGGGTCAGGTAGGGAAAGGTAGGGAAATGAACAGACAACCTTTTGGGTCTGAACCCTTCTTCAAGATGAGACTAGAGATGGATCGCTAGTTGAAAGAGATGAGGGGAAGATGCGTGGCAAGTGTTAAGTTCTCCACCACCTTGTCCATCCACTCATCTCCCGGACCCATTTTTCCAATTGTTCTCCCTCCACCCCAATCATACTTATCCTCTAGATCAACATTTCACTCCCCACTTTCCTTCTTTATCAGATTCAGCCATTTGCACCCTTTGGTCTGCTCCATCCCCATCCTTTTCCCCCAGCGGACTCATCAGCGGACTCATCTGTCGACTATCCCCTCTCCAACTGGATCCCCCTACATCACGTGCTAGCTCTTTCCCCACCCCTCACCTTACCACTTTCCACCAGCTATCTCCCCTCTACTCCATCGATCTGAAAAAGAGTCTTTGCCCAACACATCATCTGTCCGATTCCTTCTGCCTTATCTGTTGTCTCTCCAACAATCTGTTCGTCTATAACAGGCACAGTGTAGACCTGCATCACAAATGCTGAATTTGCAACGGCTGAATACAACATTAACGATAATGTGAAACCAATTACTGGCGGTGTTTTAAGTTAATAATTTATTTCAATCCAGCTTCAGTTATAAAACTCAGCAAATCCACAAAACAGCTGTATCCAACTTCTGGGAAGGAATGCCATTTTAAAATAATAAATACTGATAATTTTGATATTGTGTTTTTAATACTTTAGTAGGTAGAATGCTGAAAATTGTATCAAGCCATAAAACTAAGATGGCAGCAAGAATCTTGTGCTAAAATAAGAAGATAATTTGCTTCGAATCAAAGGAGCAAACTAGCTTTAGTTGTGTGTTTGGTGTACTGAGCAGTAGAGTTGTATACATTAAAAAAGATGAAGCAGACAGTGACAGCATGGGACCTGCGTGTCAGCTTGATTTAATAATATTGTGTTTGCAAGTTTTATTTGCTTCCTAGGAACTGATTACTGACAAATGCACTGGGGGTAATTATCATACCTACTCATTAACTTTAAAAGATTATATATAGAGTTCCATTTCTGTTGAGAAGCTGAAAATGTATATTGTTAAGTGAAAGCTTCATTGTGGGTAAATAAAACTGATTTTTAAAGATGCCCTCAAGAACTAGAAGATTTGTTATTCACTACATCACTCCATGAGCCAAGCTGTGCTCAGTAAAAACACTACAAATTGTAAAGCTCATTGGGGCAGAAATAGCCTTGACTTTAACCGAGGTGTGAATGTTTCCATGTGACAATGCATGATTGCTTACAATTGCTTTTTATTCTCTCTTGCTCTGAAAACAATTTTGGACCAAAACATCCAGAAGAGGGCAGTAGGACACAACTGGGAAACATTGGGCACTATCTAACCCATGGCTTTGAGAGTTTACCATCTGTTGTTTGTGCAGCTTTTTAGATAAAACAGAGAACAAAGTCCCATCACAATCAATATACATTTGTTGTAGAGTCAAGCAAAGCCTGTTGTCATTTTACCTTTATCCCCTTTACTTTGTGCTAATAACTGCCATGTCCGACTCTTCTTGTTCCGTTTTGTTGTAGCTACCTTGTTTGTCAGTTCCAACTTTATGTACTATCTGTTTGTAGTAGCCACAGTTCAATCAGCACTGTGGATATTTTTTTATATTTAATACATGTGTGTCATTGTTCCCATCAGGAATTAAGAAGTGTACATCATCTTCAAAGATGCATTAATTTATCTTGTTATTTTGGTGATTTTGATTTGCCCATTGAGATCTGTATCATGTTCTTTGAGGCTTCAAGATGTTCCCATCTGAAAAGGCCCTTCAGTATGTTTGAAAGGTACTTCTGGTATTCACCGACCTCCCTGTGTCCTTGTGTACTTTCTGTTCTTTCTCCCTCGCTGTGCTTTGATCATGAAAGGTGGTTTCATCCGGAATAGCAGACAGTGGGAATGTATAAAAGTGAAGAAAAAATTGGAGATGTGTTTATTCGAGTACTTCTTTGTAACAAAGCGAAAATGTAGTTTTTAAGTGTTGTTTTTATACTGGGCCTCTTTCCATCCTGGGTGCACTGCACTGCTCCTAATACAGACATATCTATCTATCCAGCTCCACTGGCAATATCAGGGCTGCATCTGTCCTTGTAGCAGCTCTTTCCACATGACAAATTGTCTTCAATATCTCCCTCTGACATTAACTTTTACAAGCTATACTGATGCTATCCCCCAACTCAGTATTGACCCTCTCCCCCACCCTCCAAGCAAAACACCCTACACAGCTGTGCCCTATCCAGGGGATCCTACTACATTAAAGGCACTACATATGTGTGTGGTGTCGTGGCCATGGTGACACTGAGGATTCCTGCCACGAATGTGTACTCATCATATCTTGTCAGCAAACTCGAATGTTGCTGAGTATATAACAACAGGTTAAGTGTCCAGATAAACCACATCCAATATCCATAATATCCAATACCTACATCCAATATGTTTTTATGTAGTTTGTTTGGAATGGATTATGCTGCAAGTTTTCAGAGTTTGGTGGTTTTCAGAATTTAATTTTCTTATGTAATGTAGTGTGTACAACACTTTTGATTGTGCAGTGGGTAATTCCTCAATACTGGATGCTAACTGCCTTGTATCAAATGCTGCAAACAGCAGGCAAATCTCTTCAATCAGGTCTATACTAAATAGTGCCCACTGACAGAGCAATCTATATTACTATCCTCTTCATAGCAGTAAAGGTTAATGAACAAAGCCACAGCCATCAGTGAGTTGGACAAATTATTTCTGAATTTATACCTATTGCTAACTTGAGGCTAACATTAAGTTCAAGTAATTCATTGGATGTTGAATCTATATGGTGGTATTTACATCGATCAGCCAAAACATGACCACTGACAGGTGAAGTGAATAACATTGGTTATCTTGTTACAATGGCACCTGTCAAGGAGATGGGATATATTAGGCAGCAAGTGAACAGTCAGTTCTTGAAGTTGAAGTGTTGGATGCAGGAGAAATGAGCAGGAGTAAAGACCCAGGAGTAAAGACAAAAGGACCAAATTGTTATGGCCAGACGATTGGGTCAGAGCATCTCTGAAACGGCAAAGCTTGTGGGATGCTCCCGGTCAGCAGTGGTGAGTACCTACCGACAGTGGTCCGAGGAGGGACAAACCACAAACTGGCGACAGGGTGTTGGGCGCCCAAGGCTCATCGATGCGCAAGGGCAACAAAGGCTATCCCATTTGGTCCGAACTGACTGTGGGAAGACGACAAGCCGGTGGAGGGAGTGTGATGCTCTGGGCAATGTTCTGCTGGGAAACCCTGGGTCTGGCCATTCATGTGGACGTCAATTTGACACGTGACACCTGCCTAAACATCGTTGCAGACCAGGTACACCCCTTCATGGCAATGGTATTCCCTGATGGCAGTGGCCTCAGTCAGCAGGATAATGCGCCCTGCCACACTGCACACATTGTTTTGGGAATGGTTTGAGGAACATAATGAAGTGTTCACGATGTTGCCCTGGCCTCCAAATTCTCCAGATTGCAATCCGATTGAGCATCTGTGGGATGTGCTGGATCGACAAGTCCGATCCACGGCGGCTCCACCTCGCAACTTACAGGACTTGAAGGATCTGCTGCTAATGTTTTGGTGCCAGATACCACAGGACACCTTCAGGGGTCTTGTAGACTCCATGCCTCGGCGGGTTGGCGCTGTTTTTGTGGCACACGGAGGACCAACAGCATATTAGGTAGGTGGTCATAATGTTTTGGCTGATCGGTGTATATCTTACGTGAATAAGATAGAAAATATTATTCATTTTACTGTGGTACGAGAGAAAATAGGTAATTGCCTCGGAATCAAAGGATTTTCCTTCAGGAAATGAGGAGGAATTTCTTTAGCCAGAGGGTGGTGAATCTGTGGAGTTCATTGCCACAGAAGGCTGGAGGCCAAGTCAATGCATATTTTTAAGGCAGAGATAGATTCTTGATTAGTACAGGTATCAGGGGTTATGGGAAGACAGGAAAATGGGGTTAGGAGGGAGACATAGATCAGCCGTGATTGAATGGTGGAGTAGACTTGATGGGCCGAATGGCCTAATTCTGCTCCCATCACTTACGAACATGAAAAGCAAAGCAAATAGCAAACGCAAGGAGGAGAGTTTAAAAATGCACATCAGTAGCTTGTACCCAAAAGTGCATTTGGAGTTTATTAAAGAGAGGAGTAAAAAGTCAAATTAGTTTTGAAAGGGAGTTCCATTCAGTGGCACCCAGGTAGTTATTGCACAGCCACCGACTGTACAAAATACTAGTTGAAGTTCAGATGCATGACAAAAGAAGAATGGAAACAGTTTAATCAAAAATGTCCATTTTAAGTATGATGCACTGGTTGACCTGGACCAGTATTAGCGAGCAGTACGATGTGTGACCTGTTCTTGTATTTATTGCACACAGTAGAGGTGTGGGTAAACTGTACTTTATAATAGGTGAAGAATGCCAGATCATTAGGCCGCCAACTCTGGAGATGACAACGGAAGGTTTCATTACCAGAGGGTAAAACCAAAGGTTACAAAAATTAGGTGTGAAGAATTTATAATTCAGGAAAATTATTATTTGCTTAGTAATTTTATACAGCCAGCATAACCCAAAGTCCCCCTTAATCAGTTCATTACTTTTGATGCCGACTTTAATGTTTTCAGATATACGTGTGTGCTGGTTTCCATATGGCAGGACCCATAAATGTCAATTATTTGATGGTGTTTGTTGAGAAAGGATGTTACCTCGGACAGATGCCAGGAAAACACTGTCAAAGTATTGCTGGATTGAATTTTGCATTTTGAGTAAGCAGATGGTGGCTGAGTTTAGTGTCTCATCTGCAAGATTACATTTCCAACAATGCAGCATTCCTTCTGCGTTGTATTGAAGTAAGGGACTAGAATATTCCCTCAGGCAGGTAGAAGCTTCTGAAGACTTTCAGACGTGGATCATTTTTGATCTCCCCACAGTTCTCTCACTGAGAGTCTTAAAACTGCTGCAACCAAAGAACGCAAGATTTGGAATAGTTCAATTGGATAAAATATGTAATTTCAATTGATAATGCAGCTAATGTTTCAATGATTTACCTCAGCATAGAATTGGCTTTGAAACTCCATAAAGTATTTTGTTTTTACTGAATCATGCAGGAATTAAGATAACCTAATGTCTATTTGATATAAAATAATTTATGTGCCATAAGTAATTATCTCAATTGTATTTCTGATGCTTCTGAATCACAACCCAGTCAAGCATTGTTAGAGGTCTAACGTAGTGAGAGGCAGGAACTAGTTGGTCTATAAGTCTTGTGTGTATTGGGCAATTCAAGGCACACTGTATCTCATTTAAGTTGTTAGGTTTTTTTGGATTTTCATTGTGCTTTTACCTTCGTTAAGAAGGGTTAATTTTTGTTTCAATCATTAATCATGAAATTTATAGCTATGCGGTAAGGGACATTTATCTGCTGTCATTAATCATATCATTCCATTCGCTTGCACTATTTACATTATATCGGCATAGTGCCGTCTTTTCATTCCATCTGCAATAATCTTAAGAATTTATTACACAGGGCCCAGCTCCTCAATACCCACTGGCATGAACTGTGAACACCTGTGTTTCTCCATCAAGGCTTTGCAGAAGCTGTACCTAGCTTTAATACTTCTCTCAACACTTTGCATGGTTCTAGTCTGTGGCAAAGAATGATTGTTAGAGATCTGAAAGAGGAGTGATGGTTGTTTGCTGAGAAAGAGGGAATTGGAAAATGGGCTTAATGGCCTGGTATCACACAGCACACCTCAGCTGTGCTAAAAAAGTGGCTTGATGCTTACTCAGCCTCTGACTTTAATAAATTCTAAAAAGGCTTGCAAGAAATCATTATACATGAGAGACAATTAACATTACTAAATATGTAAATTAGTATGGAAATAAGCATTTAATATTCAAGGGGATTGTCATTATAATTTTTAAATGCATTTCTGCGATTGAGTCTGTTGACTGACTTTGGTGTCAATTGTTTTCTTCAAATTTGTTTCCTACAGAAAAATATGATCGTAAGATATATGAAAGACAATTGCCCAGTATGGGTTACTGATCTATTTTGGGTTACTGGTGGCTTATTGGTCTATTTGATTTCTGAATTCAGTGCACAACATGTATAATTGAAGACGTTTGAGCAGTGGCTTTTAAATGTTGATGTAAGCAAGAACAAAGCTTGAATGGTTTAACTGTAATTTTTTTAATGCTTCGATGTTTTTAATGTGCGTCGTGAAGTGTATTGGAATTGATTTTTCTTTTACCCCTTCCACTGAAGACGGCTGTCATGTAGATAACAATGGGAGAGAGAGAGAGTGTTTATTTGCCATATGCACCGGATATGAAGCTGAACAATGACATTCTTACTTGCTGCAGCTTAACAGGCATTTTAGACACAACATCATTGAACATACAACAAACAAACAGTGATTCTAACAGGCCGAGAGGTAGTGCAAAAATACAAATTATGTAGAGCATCCGTAGTGGAGCAAAGTTGGTAGTGGTTCAATAGGGTTGAGGTGGGGTCATCATGGTTAGGCTTCTGTGGGGTGGTTCATGAACCTGATAATTGATGAGCAGAAGTTGTTCTTGATCCTGTACTAACAGCTCTCAGGCTCCCGTACCACCTTCCCACAGCAAGATGAGAGTGTGGCCAGTGTATTGTGGATGATATTAGCCGCCTTCTTGAGGCAGCGCATCTTGTAGATTCCTTTGATGGTGGTGAGGTAAGTACTCGTGATGGACTGGACAATGTCTTGCACTTTCTGTGGCCTCTTTCATTCTTAATTGTTTGAATGCCCAGTTGTTCAAGTGCCCAGTTGTGTACTGATGGATATCAAATAATACAAATGCCATAAGAATAACAGTTATGATTAAATTGTTCCTGAAAGGTTGTATATCCCTCACCGTTTGGTCACTAAGTATTAATGTTGGGAATAATCATATGTCAGCAATGTCCATCATCTGAGCCCTGATTTCAGATTAATGGCATTGAATAACTATTAACTCAGGGGCTCCAACTTGCTTATTTCTATTTTATATATACAGTGCCCTCCATAATGTTTGGGACAAAGACCCATCATTTATTTATTTGCTTCTGTACTCCACAATTTGAGATTTGTAATAGAAAAAATCATATATGGTTAAAGTGCACATTGTCAGATTTTAATAAAGGCCATTTTTATACATTTTGGTTTCACCATGTAGAAATTACAGCAGTGTTTATACATAGTCCCCCCATTTCAGGGCACCATAATGTTTGTTTGGGACACATGGTTTCACAGGTGTTTGTAATTGCTCAGGTGTGTTTAATTGCCTCCTTCATGCGGGTATAAGAGAGCTCTCAGCAACCAGTCTTTCCTCCAGTCTTTCCATCACCTTTGGAAACTTTTATTGCTGTTATCAACATGAGGACCAAAGTTGTGCCAATGAAAGTCAAAGAAGCTATTATGAGACTCAGAAACAAGAATAAAACTGTTAGAGACATCAGCCAAACCTCAGACTTACCAAAATCAACTGTTTCGAACATCATTAAGAAAGAGAGCACTGGTGAGCTTACTAATCGCAAAGGGACTGGTAGGCCAAGGAAGACCTCAACAGCTGATGACAGAAGAATTCTCTCTATTATAAAGAAAAATCCCCAAACACCTGTCCGACAGATCAGAAACACTCTTCAGGAGTCGGGTGTGGATTTGTCAATGACCACTGTCTGCAGAAGACTTCATGAACAGAAATACAGAGGCTACACTGCAAGATGCAAACCACTGGTTAGCCGCAAAAATAGGATGGCCAGGTTACAGTTTGGCAAGAAGTACTTAAAAGAGCAACCACAGTTCTGGAAAAAGGTCTTGTGGACAGATGAGGCGAAGATTAACTTGTATCAGAGTGATGGCGAGCAAAGTATGGAGGACAGATGGAACTGCCCAAGATCCAAAGCATACCACCTCATCAGTGAAACACAGTGGTGGGGGTGTTATGGCCTGGGCATGTATGGCTGCTGAAGGTACTGGCTCACTTATCTTCATTGATGATACAAGTGCTGATGGTAGTACCATAATGAATTCTGAAGTGCATAGACACATCCAATGTGCTCAAGTTCCAACATATGCCTCAAAACTCATTGGCTGGCAGTTCATTCTACAGCAAGACAATGATCCCAAACATACTACTAAAGCAACAAAGGAGTTTTTCAAAGCTAACAAAATTGTCAATTCTTGAGTGGCCAAGTCAATCACCCGATCTGAACCCAATTAAGCATGCCTTTTATGTGCTGAAGAGAAAACTGAAGGGGACTAGCCCCAAAAACAAGCATGAGCTAAAGGTGGCTGCAATACAGGCCTGGCAGAGCATCACCAGGTAAGACACCCAGCAACTGGTGATGTCCATGAATCATAGACTTCAAGCAGTCATTGCATGTGAAGGATATGCAACAAAATACTAAATATGACTACTTTCATTTACATGACATTGCTGTGTTCCAAACATTATGGTGCCCTGAAATGGGGGAACTATGTATAGACACTACTGTAATTTCTACATGATGAAACCAAAATGTTATAGAAATGGCCTTTATTAAAATCTGACAATGTACACTTTGTAATAGAAAATGTGATTTTTTTCTATTACAAATCTCAAATTGTGGAGTAGTGAGGCAAATAAATAAATGATGGGTCTTTGTCCCGAACATCATGGAGGGCACTGTATTTGGCAGTAGCTGCGATTACTTTCTTGGGTCTTTTTCTCCAATCACATCTTGTATCCAAAGGCTGGAGTCCTTGGGATATCCTTCTGTATTAATTGATTGGAATCATGATCGAAAGAGAGGATAGATATGATAACTCCAAATGGAATTTTTCCAAATATCAATATCATTGCCTACTTTTGAAAATCAGAAATGTATGGGATTGATCTTTTGATTCAAGATGTTATCCCAGCCAATAAAGGTGCTATTTAAATTAATCCTATTTCCCAGGTCTTTGTCTGTAACCTTGTTGCTTATGGTTCTTTGGTTGATCGTTATTTTACATGTGATGAGAGTTTCTGCCTTGCCATCCTCTCAGGCAATGAATTCCAGATGCCCACTATTCAATAGGTGACATTTCTTCCTTGATTCTTCTGTAATACCAACTGTCATAAATCTATGCTCCTGACTGTTGACCTTTCTGATAAATGAAATGAATTTATGCTGACCATTCTATTTGATGTCAGATCATTTTATGCACTTCAATTAAATCCTCCCCAAGTCATTTATTCCAAAGAAGACCTCCAGCCTACCTACTCTTCTCACAGCATTTCTCAAACTGCAGCAATATCTTCTTGCATCTCCTCTGCACCCTCTCGAACATTGGTACATCCTTTGGTGTGCTGCCCATAACTGTAATCTAACTTGTGTTTGATACAATTCCAGCATGATGTTGCTTTTAAAAATAGATCACTTATATTTATATCACACTTATATTTATAAATAGCTTTGATTCGAGACAGTTCTGTGACTTATTTTCGATGCTATCAGTTTATGACTTTGGAACGATGTTTTTATTTTCTGTTCTTAAAAAGGAATTGAAACTGCAAATTGCCATTCCAGCTATGAACCTAACATCAGTGGAAGGCCTGGCAATACCAGCAATCCCTCTGCCTCCTTGAGGCCTGACTCCAGATGTTTCAGTTAGCTATTTGCTATTTCTGCTATCTGTTAGACTATACCACAGGTTTTATTACTTTATCTGGATGTTGTCAGTTTATTTACTTAGAGTTGAGGGGAAAGTCCTGTATACGCATGTGGTAATAAAAATATACAATTTCACAACCTGAGGTGCTCCCATTTTCTGTTCCAAGAACAGTGCCTTTTTATGACATCTGTACCAAAAAAAGGTATTACATAAAGGTCATACATAATGGAAGGTAGACACAAAAGGCTGGAGTAACTCAGCGGGACAGGCAGCATCTCCGGAGAGAAGGAATGGGTGACGTTTCGGGTCGAGACGTCCAAAGAAGGGTCTCGACCTGAAACGTCACCCACTCCTTCTCTCCAGAGATGCTGCCTGTCCCGCTGAGTTACGCCAGCATTTTGTGTCTACCTTCGATTTAAACCAGCCTCTGCAGTTCTTTCCCATACATAATGGGGAAATAGGCCATTCGGCCCACCATGTCTGCACAGATCTATGTGCACCCATCCATATGAACCCAGCATCTGCTGTAGTTTCAATGTCTAGGCATCTTTTAAATTCTGTTAGCCACTCTGCCTTCACCTCTCTCAATCAGTTCATTCCACGTACCTGACAGGATGAAAAAGGTCCCTTGCAAATCTCCTCTATGGTGAAGAAGGGTCTCGACCCGAAACGTCACCCATTCCTTCTCTCCTGAGATGCTGCCTGACCTGCTGAGTTACTCCAGCATTTTGTGAATAAATACCCTCTATGGTTCTTGTCCCTTACCCTCAACAAGTGTCCTCTAGTAGTTATTGTTCAAACTGATAAGGGGAAAAGATTCCTGCAGTCTACCCTATCTATACCTCTCAAAATGTTAAGTATCTCAAACATATTCCTTCTTAACACCAGGGATGTCACACCAGGACACTAGTCTTTGCTCATAACTCATATGCTTCATTGTTCGTAACTAATGTGCTCCATCCTGGTTACATCCCAGTGAATCTCTGCACCTTTCCAGTGCTATCACATCTCTCCTATTGTGTGGTGATCAGATCTGTGTGCATTATTCCAGCTGAGATCCGAGGAATGTTTCACAAAGTTGGAGCATAACTTCCCTGCTCTTGTACTCAATGCCCCGACTAAGGAAAGGAAGCATCCCCTACATCTATCTCCTTAACAACATTATCTAACTACATTGCTACCTTCATGAATTTTTGGTCTTTAAGACCAAAGCCCCTCTTTTCCTCAATGACATTTCTAGCCTCTTTTTACGTTCACGTTATAGGAGTAGAATTAGGCCATTCGGTCCACGAGTCTACACCATTCAATCATGGCTGATCTCTGCCTCATAATCCAATTTTCCTGCCTTCTCCCCATAACCCATGACACCCATTCTAATCAAGAATTTGTCTATTTCTGCCTTAAAAATATCCACTGACGGCCTCCACAGCCCTCTGTGGCAATGAGTTCCACAGATTAACGACCCTCTGACTAAAAAAATTCCTCCTCGCCTCCTTTCTAAAAGAGAGTCCTTTAATTCTGAGGCTATGACCCCTGGTGGAGCTACCAAGAGATGGGTCGAGAGGCAGCAATGTGAGCAAGTTGGATGCGACCAATACATGTGGAACATATTGTCATACCTTCACATGATGGTTTCAAGAAGAATGTGCTGAAAAACTATTTTTGAGCAGACATGCAAGCATGGGTAGAGTGTTTATTACATGAGATTCTTTGGATATAGTTGAAGGGGCAGGCAAAGAATGAAGAGGCTTTCTGCTCAGCCAGACAAAGGGAATAAGCAGTTGTTCATGTACCTTTAGCCACGTGAAAGTGCTCGTATCTTCTCTTTAAGTGTGATTGACTTTCTGTTTTCAGCCACTCGTAAGGGAAGTCACAAAAGATCATAAAGTGTCCAGCTGGGGAGAGTATCCATGTCAAGAATGATTTTAAAGGAGATGCATTTTTCTATGCATGACCTGGCAACAATAGCAGTTATTTCCTCTGCATTTACTCTGAAACATTGACTGTTGGAGTAGAATAGGGATCTGTGAAGCCACTGATTGCTTCTTTAATTTCCAGCCGTTTTATATTATTTGATGCATGTGTGTAGATACTTTTAATATTGCCTTACTACTCACAGGGTTAAAGATTGTATCTCCAGTATATTCTCCAGCTGTGGTACAGATGAAATACCACCCCTGCTGGCAGAACAAATCGGGTAACAGTAATTAGATTTTCCCCTCTGGGATTCACAAAAAGCAACACCAAATTAATTCCTGGTTGCTTGAGCAGTTTAGTAATTATCTGAGGTGTATGTGTGAGAAAAAAAGAAAATGAAAGAGCTCAGCAAAATCTTTTACTATTAGTGCCTTAGAAAATATAACTTGTCAATTATTTAGTTGTGCCAGTCATATTGCATTTTCTGCACTAACCAGTGTTAATGCATTGATTGCAAGTAAACAAAGGAAACGTAATTTTGATTTAATAAGAATTATCATTCTGGTTTACTACAGTTATTTTATAGGATTGCGTGGAATATTCAGCAGGGAATAGACCATTTAGTGTAACTGGTCCTCTATGATAGACAACACAAGGTGCTGGAGCATCTCAGCGGGTCAGACAGCATCTGTAGAGAACATGGATAGATGATGTTTCAGGTCAGGGCACTTCTTCAAACTGATTGCAGGGGAGTGGTGGGGGGTGGGGGGGTGGTGTGGGGTGGGGGGTTGGTCCGGGTGGGATTGGGAGAGGGGAAAAAACTGGAGGAGAAGTGGGGTAGAACACGGCCTATATGATTATGGCTCACATGTGCCTTCTCCCACACCCTTTTGTCTAACCCATTCTGCCTAAGCCTCGATTTGTTTCCTATATCTGGCTCCCGTCATGTGCTATTATGTTACTCACCACAGTTATCACTTGCGACTGGTTCCTCATTCCAACCATTCAGCCTAAAGGTTTCTTCTAGATTTCCGATGTTTCTTCTTTTTATAGTACATTGTTTTGCTCGTGGTTAGAAATTTGTCTTATCTACTTCTATCTTGCTCTCAGAAAAATGGAAAAACTATACTTATTTCAATTACCTATGTGAAATAGTTTTTGTACATTTTTCTATTATTGAAAAATATGCCAATGGCGTTGAACACAGCAAGTTGTTGCCTTTAGGTACAATTTAAATCTGGCTTGAATAATTAACCTAAAACTGCTCTTTAAAATAAATCTGCTTGCACAGCACTAACCTGACTCTACTGATTATGGATGTTCTAGCCTTCAGTTTTACCATTGTTTTTGTTGACCGATTGAGGCACAAAATATGCCACTAAAACAATGGAAACATGAGGAAAATATCTTTTATCCTACTGCTGTTCTTTTATATTATGTAATTCTAAAAATAAAACAGAAAATTGGTAAAAAATTATTCTGATCCGGATTGTTTAAATGCATTACCAGTTCATTATAATCTGTTTAAAAGTACTATCAAAAGCCAGCCATCAAGTGGCGTGTTTATTTCTTTTGAAAAATACTCATCAATCTTTATAGTGCCTTTTATATATTTTCTTCAATCGGGCCTGCCTTTGCTGAGGGTGTGTGTGAATTTCATCTGCTTGCTTTTCACAACCTAACATTCAGAATGTAGAGCTAAGCCTAAGTGAACAATCCTTGCATACATGAGCTCCAAGAGATTTCCCTCAATTACAAGGTGAATGAAAACATCTATTGTTCATTTTGGGTGCCGCAGATCCCTGAGAGGAGTGAAACGATTTGAATGCAAGACCTCCTCTGCTCCTTGGATACAGTAATCAATAGAATGAATTTTCTTTTGTGTTCTTTCACTTATTTTTCACTACTTACTAGAATAATAAGGCAACATTTCTCACAGTATAAGTTGGATTTCGGTCTTCATCCAACAGTACATTGTCGATGGAATAAGCTCATTTAACTTTGGCACAATTGTCTTCACTGGATTATAAGCAGGGTTTCTCAGTAATTCCCTGTAAATGTTTCTGTGATTGGTGTGTTTTTCAGCAATTAAACTTGTTATTGCTTTGCTCTTAATTATGCATCTTAAAGATGTGTGACCATGTTCCAAGTCCATGCTGGTTTCACATTTGAGATTAGTTAGTCATTTAGCCAGTTAACAAAGTTGTAACTTTTTACTCGCCATTGATGTCACCACTTGACATTTCCTTTAACATTCAGGAAAGTGCAGAAATCGATGAGGATGCAGATCGTGACCATGTTGATGAGGGGACTGAACCTGAGCTTCAAAACCTCCCGGTGTCGGATGAAGAAGCGGAAAGTCAGAAAGAGGTGATTTTTGATTAGCTGTTTAGCATGAGACTGATATCTCTAAACCCGTTCACCCCCATCATGCCAGTTATTCCCTTTATCAAATTTGCTCCACAATTTTCCTTTTAGATATGATTGAGATTATGTTTGTGGAAAAGGCAAAACTAGATCCTAGCAATGTGCATTGTGACACATAAATTTTGCATTTGAAAAGTTAGGAAATATATCAAAAGATATAGGATTTTGTTTCAAATCGGTGGAGAATATATTGCATAAATTTGGAACTAAAATGCATTGCAAAATATTCTGTGTTCGATCTTGGTTATTTCAAGTCACAAATTCGTCCATGGCCAGTTACTCTTGGGAGGGTAACTTTGTAAAACTTTGATAATTTGCTATTCAATTGCTTGGATATCACAATGGTCGAACATTCGGCTCAACAGGGCGTTGTTTCCTGTGCTCCCTTTAAACTTATCAAGTTCACAGGAAAATTGATTGTGCCATTATCCAACACTTTAAAAATTAGGTAAATAAAAAGTGTGTTTTTTTATTAGGAGTAATGTCTAATAGTGGGGAAATTTGTGAGTCTGCATCATCAAAGTTTCATGGCTTGTGGATTAGATTGGTTTTCATTTATAACTCCATTCTCTCTTTGAGTCCACTAATGAAAAGTAGCAACAAATTTATTATTTTAGAACTATCCCCAGGATTATTTGCTTGTTTTTAAATTCCACTATACAGTGGTTAGTAAAAATGGAAAATAATGATTTTGTTTTAAGTGGGGAAATAATCTGTAATTTACATGATTCTTCTATTTCTTGAAGCCATGTACATTAAATAGTGATGGTAGATTTAAATATTTGCTGATAAAGTCGATTTCCCCATAAATTGCCCAGAAGGGATGGTGTAGTGGTTGCAGCGGTAGAGGTGCAGAGACCTGGTTTCGATCCTGACTATGGATGCTGTCTTCAGAGTTTGCACGTTCTACCTGCGACCACGTGGGTTTCTGCGGGTGCTACGGTTTCCTCCCACATCCCACAGACGTGCGGGTTTGTAGGTTAATTGGCTTCTATAAATAGTCCCCAGTGTGTAGGATAGAACTAGTGTACAGGTGATCGCTGGTCTGCACAGACTAGGTGGGCCATAAGGCCTGTTTTCACGCTGTATCTCTTTACTCTGCAAATGGAAAGGCAGAAGGGAAAATCGGAAGTGTCGGTATTACAGTATAGCAAAGGGGATTACAGAGGCATGAGGCAGGAGCTGGCCAAAATTGACTGGAAGGAGGCCCTAGCAGGGAAGACGGTAGAACAGCAATGGCAGGTATTCCTGGGAATAATGCAGAGGTTGCAGGATCAATTTATTCCAAAGAGGTGGAAAGACTCTAAGGGGAGTAAGAGACACCTGTGGCTGACAAGGGAAGTCAGGGACAGCATAAAAATTAAGGAGAGGAAGTATAACATAGCAAAGAAGAGTGGGAAGACAGAGGATTGGGACTCTTTTAAAGAGCAACAAAAGTTAACTAAAAAGGCAATACGGGGAGAAAAGATGAGGTACGAGGGTAAACTAGCCAATAATATAAAGGAGGATAGCAAAAGTTTTTTTAGGTACGTGAAGAGGAAAAAAATAGTCAAGGCAAATGTGGGTCCCTTGAAGACAGAAGCAGGGGAATTTATTATGGGGAACAAAGAAATGGCAGACGAGTTAAACCCATTACTTTGGATCTGTCTTCACTGAGGAAGATACACACAATCTCCCAAATGTTCTAGGGGCCGGAGAACCTAGGGTGATGGAGGAACTGAAGGAAATCCACATTAGGCAGGAAATGGTTTTGGGTAGACTGATGGGACTGAAGGCTGATAAATCCCCAGGGCCTGATGGTCTGCATCCCAGAGTACTTAAGGAGGTGGCTCTAGAAATAGTGGAAGCATTGGAGATCATTTTTCAATGTTCTATAGATTCAGGATCAGTTCCTGTGGATTGGAGGATAGCAAATGTTATCCCACTTTTTAAGAAAGGAGGGAGAGAGAAAACGGGTAATTATAGACCAGTTAGTCTGACGTCAGTGGTGGGGAAGATGCTGGAGTCAATTATAAAAGACGAAATTGCTGCGCATTTGGATAGCAGTAACGGGATCATTCCGAGTCAGCATGGATTTACGAAGGGGAAATCATGCTTGACAAATCTACTGGAATTTTTTGAGGATGTAACTAGGAAAATTGACAAGGGAGAGTCAGTGGATGTGGTGTACCTCGACTTTCAGAAAGCCTTCGACAAGGTCCCACATAGGAGATTAGTGGGCAAAATTAGGGCACATGGTATTGGGGGTAGGGTACTGACATGGATAGAAAATTGGTTGACAGACAGAAAGCAAAGAGTGGGGATAAATGGGTCCCTTTCGGAATGGCAGGCAGTGACCAGTGGGGTACCGCAAGGTTCGGTGCTGGGACCCCAGCTATTTACGATATACATTAATGACTTAGACGAAGGGATTAAAAGTACCATTAGCAAATTTGCAGATGATACTAAGTTGGGGGGTAGTGTGAATTGTGAGGAAGATGCAATAAGGCTGCAGGGTGACTTGGACAGGTTGTGTGAGTGGGCGGATACATGGCAGATGCAGTTTAATGTAGATAAGTGTGAGGTTATTCTCTTTGGAAGTAAGAATAGAAAGGCAGATTATTATCTGAATGGTGTCAAGTTAGGAGGAGGGGGAGTTCAACGAGATCTGGGTGTCCTAGTGCATCAGTCAATGAAAGGAAGCATGCAGGTACAGCAGGCAGTGAAGAAAGCCAATGGAATGTTGGCCTTCGTAACAAGAGGAGTTGAGTATAGGAGCAAAGAGGTCCTGCTACAGTTGTACCGGGCCCTGGTGAGACCGCACCTGGAGTACTGTGTGCAGTTTTGGTCTCCAAATTTGAGGAAGGATATTCTTGCTATGGAGGGCGTGCAGCGTAGGTTCACTAGGTTAATTCCCGGAATGGCGGGACTGTCGTATGTTGAAAGGCTGGAACGATTGGGCTTGTATACACTGGAATTTAGAAGGATGAGGGGGGATCTTATTGAAACATATAAGATAATTAGGGGATTGGACACATTAGAGGCAGATAACATGTTCCCAATGTTGGGGGAGTCCAGAACAAGGGACCACAGTTTAAGAATAAGGGGTAGGCCATTTAGAACGGAGATGAGGAAGAACTTTTTCAGTCAGAGGGTGGTGAAGGTGTGGAATTCTCTGCCTCAGAAGGCAGTGGAGGCCAGTTCGTTGGATGCTTTCAAGAGAGAGCTGGATAGAGCTCTTAAGGATAGCGGAGTGAGGGGGTATGGGGAGAAGGCAGGAACGGGGTACTGATTGAGAGTGATCAGCCATGATCGCATTGAATGGCGGTGCTGGCTCGAAGGGCTGAATGGCCTACTCCTGCACCTATTGTCTATTGTCTATTGTCTATTGTCTATTGTCTAAAAAAGCTATCTTTTAGTTCATTTATGTGCAAGACAATGAAAGGAAGCAGAAAAATAATGGCTGGAGAGCTATTAACTCAGAGTAGACACAAAAAGCTGGAGTAACTCAGTGGATCAGACGGATATCTGGAGAAAAGGAATAGGCGACATTTTGGGTCAAGACCCTTCTTCAGACAACTCAGGGTAATCTTCTTTGACTCATCTACCTTCATCTATTCTGTTAAATGTCTTTTGCTCAATGGCAGCCCATGGCTCAGTCGAGACATCTGTCGTTTGTCATTTGTTTTTCTTTTTCTTTGATGTTTAACTGAATTCAGCTGCTGTGTTTATTGGCCGCATGAACGTCAATAAATATCGTGCCTCAATTATTCCTGATAACCTTGTCACCTCTTATGTTGAAATTAATTCACACCAAGCATCAAACATATTTGTGACAAGTTTTTTCATTTATACTTGGAGGTGATAAATGCTTCACAGGTGGAATGAAGTGAAACAAATCACAGATTTGTTATAAAATGGTAAGGAGAGTGAGCTGTTTTAGACAGAAATTATTCCATGCAAAATGCATAATTTTGTTTTGAACACCGATGAGATGAGTGATATGCACATTTTAGTTAACTTAGATAAAGTAATAACTGATCAATTCATTGTGGCTGCTGAATAAATTTGACTGACCTCTTTTTGATGATTTGTAACTTGCATGTGCAAACAAAAGGTGCTATTTGAACATAGCCATGGAGGAAGTGATCCCGGAAGTATGCTTGACTCGGAGAGTCGCGATGTTCAGCCCCCGACCCCAGATAAGTTAACTTCTGACAAAGAGGCTGATGATGATGACAACATTAACTCGAATGAAGAAAAGCAAGAAGCCAAAGGTGAAAGTGACACAGAGGATGGTGTTCTAATGAGACCTGTACAAACGGGGCACTTGAGGCGTGCTGCGGCAATTGACGAAGCAGAAAGTGAAGAACTTGGAGCGGGAGATAGTAGATGCAACTCAGTCGATGGCACATCAAAATTGTCGCAGGTTGGAGATGTGGACTTGAAGTCTGAACATAAAAGTGAGGGAGACCCTAAAATGACCTGTGCTACTGAACAGCCAAATGATTTAGAAACAGAAATTGATAAATGCAATGGACAAATCGAAAGGGATAAAAAATCTACAATGCCTTCCAAAAACCCTGATGAATTGTGTAATCCACCTCAAAAGGTACAATTTATAACAAATATATTATCCATACCTGTGGTATTTACAGGAGATTTATGGCTGTGGAACATGCTATTAACATGCAAGTTTATTGTAACTTTTCTTTCAATGCTTTAAAAACTCATGTTAGCTCGCTTAGATTTCAACTGCAATCATTTTTTTAATTTCTGAATTGAAAAAGGAAATTTATTTTCGATCGGAGGAAACCCCAGTTTGCAGACAAAGTATTAATTTAGTATTTAGAGATTGGTAAGTTTTTTACTGTCCTTCAAATGACACTGTCATATCTGACCCAACCTATGTTAATTTAAATGCTGCATGGTAGACATTCATTTGTCTCGGGTCTAAATGCCAAAAGAACTAAACTGATAATAGGAAGGCTAAGGCTGAAAATGTTTCCCTTGTAATAATCGTTGACACCTTTATGTGAAAATAGCTTTACAGTCTATCCGTGTCCATCATAAATATGTTTATAAAATGTATTTCATTAAATAATATAACTATTGTTACCATATTTAGATCATTGTTCCAAATCCATATTTTGTTTCATCCATGTTGAAGTGATCTACTCTGGTGACGACTCTATGTCATTTCATTTCGAGAACAAAAATGGCTATTGTTAATGTTCTCTGCTGTGGGATGGCACTGGTATCTCATTTAAGAGTGCAGGATGCATTTCCAGGAACGGGAGTGCAAAACGAATCAGTGCTCAAAGGGTTCCTCACAGCATTATGCTACAGTGCATAATGGAGATACATTACTGTCAGTTGTTACTGTGTATTGGAAACTGGCAAAAACTTCTGCCCTCCCCATTGCTGCACACAGACATGTCGGGAGTTTGGCATGACCCTAAGTCAATGAATCACAGCACATTGTGTAGGTATGTAGGTTAATTGGCTGGGTAAATGTAAAAATTGTCCCTAGTGGGTGTAGGATAGTGTTAATGTACGGGGATCACTGGGCGGCACGGACTTGGAGGGCTGAAAAGGCCTGTTTCCGGCTGTATATATATGATATGATATGATATGACACTGCCTGTGTGGACTGCCGCTGAGTGAGCCAGGGTGAACGAGTGGACTAGGGTGAGCCGTGTGGCCGTTCACGACTATGATGTCGGGTTCAGTGCTGCATCTAGCTGGCAAGGTGACTGCTGCCCATTGCTGGGGATTCGGCAGCACGCGTCACCAGATGCAAGGTTGGTTGCAGTATTAGTTGGTCAATGCGATAACTTCCATGGAGGTGAAATCGGAAATTCTGTTTTTGTGAATCTAAAAGAAGAGAAACAAGTAGTCTATCAAATTGCAGCAACCTGCCGATTACTGCTAACCTTTTCATTGCCATAAATTGTCATGTTAATCAATTTGTACATTAATAGCAGCAGGAGTTGTTCACGTGCAGTTATTAATTTCAACGAGTTGTAGCCTTTGCAGTAAAATGTCAGCATATTCAAGGAAACTAAATCAGTGGCAAGAAATACAGCCCCCCCCCCCCCCTCCACTACCCCTGTTATTCAGCAGGTTTAATATGTTAATGTGCAGGGTTCAGTGGCTTATATTTTAGAGGAATTGTCTTTGTGATTATGATTCATAATGTCAATTTGGTTATTTTGATGGAGTACAGAGAAACAAAGGAAAATTATGTGACTTGCAACCTATGATATTATTTGTACAGTTGTAAAAATACAATGATGGTGCAGAAATAGTGGTGTAGCGGAAGATTTGAAGGGAAGATTATTTTCTGAGGTATTGAACTTATTCAACTTATTGAACTTTGGCATTGGTGGAAATCAGATTATAAGGCATTGATTGTTATGTGATCTGTTTGAAATGTAGTCCTATTGTCATTAGTAAAACTGAATATTAGACAAGATACATAAACAGATGTCAGATATGATATCGCCCTCTTTATACATTAATGTGAGTCAGTTCAACTTCTTTGACAATAGCCAACAGCCATTTCGACCATCCATCTTGAATCACCAATTGTACATCGAAGAACTCTTGTATGTTTAACGGTATGTTCCACATAGCTTTACAACTTGTGTAGATTTATAAATTAGTAGTCTGCGTAAGTTAGCCTTTGTAGGATCTTATTTCAATCATTGACAAAGAGCCAGCCATTGGGGAAAAAAGAGGAAAATTGGGAAGTAAATGTCAGCTACAATGGAGACCTTGGGCCATATCTTGCTTCTACAGCCAACCCCTTCCCTCCCCCCCCCCCCCCCCCCCCCCCCCCGCTTCTCTGTCGCTGCTTCTCCACCTCTGTGCCTACACTCGTTGTGATCCAGAAGGCCTGACATGTGAGCTTGTTGCATACCAGAATCCAAGAACATGCTTTCAGATACAATCAAGTTTCTGATATTGAATTGAAGAGGCCCTACCTCCTGAAATGAAAGGGGTGTAACATTGAGAAGTTAAACAGAGATCAACAATCCAACAGTTAAGAACTAGGTGTTGATAAATGAATGTTTATAAAGCACTCTTTAGAGACCTGCATATCTTAGTATGGAGAGGGCACAAAGTACAAGATGATTTAATGTAGTATGATGTACTCTATTACTATAAAGGCTGAAAACTTCTCTAATCTGGGCTCAAGAACATAATGGTCACCTGCACATAATGATCACCTGCACATAAGGATAGGTAAATAATTTCTGGCTTGATCTGATAACATTTGATGTACAGTATGACCTCTCTATATTTGCCATCCATAAGATCTACACTGAACAGGGATCAACACCTGCAGAGAAAGCAGGTGACGAAAGAAAAGATAGACACAAAAAGCTGGAGTAACTTAGCGGGACAGGCAGCATCTCTGGAGCTTTTTGTGTCTCCAGAGATGCTGCCTGTCCTGCTGAGTTACTCCAGCTTTTTGTGTCTATCTTTGGTTTAAACCAGCATCTGCAGTTCCTTACTACACATGAAGAAAGAAAAGTTCCGATTGAAAAGAATTGGTCTTTAGATCTCAAAATATCATCCTACTATTGTTAGAATTCCAACTCTTGTCTTGAGAAAATTATGTGTAATTGTTTAAACTTCACCTGGTCACGCAAACATTCCAATTCAGAGATGAGGATATGCCGCTCCATCACTATTAAGCATTAACTGGTCAAAATTGCTGTCTTAGGGGACCTTCAATGCACAAAATAATTGTTGTGTTTTGCTACATTATAGCAGTTTAAATTATTTTAATGCCTGTGAAGCAGCAGAGAAACGCAATTTAAAAAAGGGTGCTATATAAATGCGTCTTTTGGTTTACCCTTAATATGAACTGGTTCCCTTGGATTTTTGAAACTTGATCATGCCATTCGGAGTTTCTGCTCTTTCCCACTTCCCTCAGCATTTCCTTGGATACAAAGCATCCTGATCAGTTTAGAATAGTGCATTTTACCTGCTTGGTGAATCGTTTCTCAATCCAACATTATAAATGCAGTGCAAATGTATTCCTATTCAAATTGAAATTGTATTTTTTAATTGTTTTAACTAATTAGTTTGTCAAGAATTCCAGCCAAGTAACCACTACTCACAGCTGACAGCACCATTTGTCTTCATTATATTTGTTTTACAAGCTTTTGAAGTACAGTAATGCTGAGCTTCGAATAATAAATTCTGGAAATCAATTGCATTCAGATTTAATTAGACTGCAGTCACCATTCCTGTCAGTTAATTAGTTCAGTGCCTTTTTAAAGAAAAAGTAGTTTAAAGAAGATTAATATTTGTTCTCCAAAGGGCAAATCATTCTTATTGCCTGTTCTTCCCAAAAAACATCAATATTCCCAGCATTTATCAGACATTTACCTTGCTGGTCACTGAACCTACTTTGGAATTTCATGTTTTATTCTTCACTCGTCAATATATTTTGGAGAATAGTTTATGAGCCTAACTATACAAATGAAAGAAAATGTACATTTCCTCAAAGTTGACAACGTTAATATATTTGGATGCTTATTTTGATGTTAAATGTTGTACAATTTAGCTACCAATTTCCAAATGTGTCAATCATCTCGCCACACTTAATTTAAAAAGTGCCGTGAGCATTTAAATATATATCTTTACCTTGTGGCTTTGGTCACCCTCTGGACAAATGGGGAAATATTGAGTTTGGATATCTAATGAGTTCTGGATCATATGAAGGCAGAAGGGATTAGTTTGATTTGGCATCATGTTCTGCACAGACATCAGAGGCCGAAGGGCCTTTTTCCCGTGTGGTACTGTTCTGTATTCTCATAGCATCAACTCTCAATCCAACCTAAGTATAGAAACAAGGAACTGCAGATGCTGGTTAATACACAAAAGGACACAAAGTGCTAGAGTAACCCAGCTGGTCAGGCAGCATCTCTGGAGAACATGCATAGGCGATGTTTCGGATTGGGTCTGAAGAAGGGTCTCTGCCTGAATCGTCACCTATCCGTGTTCAACTCCAGCTGAACTGCTGGAGTTACTGCAGCATTTTGTGCCCCACCTAAGTATGATGCTTTTTCACGCATCATTTTCCAAGTGGTGGCCATATGAAGGACAATCGACAAGGCTATTACAATTGCCAAATACCAGGGAAGGATGATGTCAATGCAGCAAATCTGGCATGATAGCCTGGTCTAATCTAGATGAGATATCGTTACCAATGTATTGTTAGGTGTGCAGCAGCACATCTGGCATTGTGTAAGCTGTTCCAAGCAAGTTGTTGGCAAAGATATAATTAGACAGCAGACAACAAATATCATCTGTGACCTATCCAAAAAGATGTTCTGGCCAATATTTTTGAAACTCTCCTCTGTAGATGATTTTGTTAGGTGTTCATAAAAAAAATCTCTTTATTTCACACTTTCATTCCATCTAGGTGGATTGTCAAGTGGGTACCTGGTAATGTACATTACATGTAAAAATTATCTTGCAAAGTCTGCAGAATTTTCTTTGGCATCAACACAACCAATGGTCAATGGAGACATGCATTGTACAATTCAATCCAATGGGAAGTCAAAAAACAAACATGGTTATTTGTTTAAAGAATTGGCCGTCACTATCCATGTACATGGCCCTTTATAGTTGTTCAATCGTGCATGCTATTCCATGTTTACAGTTGAAATTAACTATCATCTTTTGTCTAATTCCAAAGAAAATATGGCATTCATACTCAAACATGTCTTGATATTAGAATATGTTACAATGATATTTAGGAAATAGTTTCTCTATTGTATGTTGGAAACGTTTTTTTCCACAGCAGAATTCCAATGTATGAAACCGCTGAGGGAATTTTATTTCCCTTCTGATCAGGAGCAATGTTATGTTAATTGGGGGAGACTTGGGTGAACTGATCCATCAGAGGTAGGTTTTAACCCTAAGACATGGACCACTGAAACACCCATATTACACTTATATCGCCCTTTAGCAAAAGAAGGCAGCACCACTGAGATGAGCAGTTGCCATGTAGTTTGTCTCACTTCCTCAGTTAAAGACAACTGCCTGAGAAACGCCAGTATTGAGTAGACGAGTTACTAAATAAGTGAGCAGCTACTAAAAAAGGTCTGCATTTATATTTCAGAATCCAATAACAGTACAATTCTTTTGAATCAGTTCAATTCAAGGATTCACTTTACACATGTCAAAAGTAGGCAAACTGGCGTACAAAAATCTTAGATGATTTGATTCACTAATGCTGGGAAAAGGAGAAATATTATCAGGTCTCTGCTTGGTTGTGGAACCAGCAATAGGTTGTCATCCAAAAGAAGGATCAGCATGCATTCAAAAGAGAGTTAGATAGAGCTCTTAGGGCTAGCGGAATCAAGGGATATGGGGAGAAGGCAGGAATGGGGTACTGATTGTGGATGATCAGCCATGATCACATTGAATGGCAGTGCTGGCTCGAAGGGCCGAATATGTATTGTCTACATATCCATGTCCTCGTTACCACACTTTTAATTAATATCACCTTGCATTACCGTACCTTGCATCAAATTCTAGTGTGGCGTGTGACAATCACATTCATGTGAGTGAGATGAGCCAACTTGCATTCACAGAAAATGAACATGTTTTGACCAGGCCACTATCTTGTGCTTAAGGAAAGGACGTGCCTTGTGAACGTGGTATATTTCACGTTCTCAAATTTGGGCAGTTCCAGGTTGACGACATTTTAATATGTCAAATTTCAAAGACGACAACCAGTTGGTGACTTTGCAGAGCTGGCGAAAGATAAGGGAGGTGGAGGGAACGTTCACCTTATTTTGGTTGATCATTAATGTAGAAAATTGCTAGGATGAGAAAATGGCTGCTAAGTTCCATCCATTTCCACAGGACAATTTAAAATTACTCCCAAGATCCAGCATGACACTAGGTTAGAAAAATGAAAAGGATTTGGTTCTTGATATGCATTGAAGTAGGGGAAGCATTTTTGGAGAAAAAAAGTGTGTGCTTTATCTTTCCCTTACACTTTAATGGATCTCTTAACTTCGACTGGATAAATCCAAAGACGTACAGGTATGTAGGTTAATTGACTGGGTAAATGTAAAAAATTGTCCCTAGTGTGTGTAGGATGGTGTTAATGTGCGGGGATCGCTGGGCGGCGCGGACTTGGTGGGCCGAAAAGGCCTGTTTCCGCGCTGTATCTGAAATATGAAGAAAAAAGAAAAATTAGGCTGTTAATTTGCCTCTGATAATGCAACTAGAGCAACAGTAAATAACATGTTTATCAGGAACATTTAAAAAAACTAAATTAACTCCAATTTGTCCACAGGACTCTGAACCCAGCCAACAAAAAGATCTGCGGGCTTCTGAAGAATCGTATGAAATCGATGACAATTTTGTGAGTACTTTATAAACATTGTATTTCTACCTAAAAGCTCATTTGATTGCTCAGAGGTGTAGGAGACAGACAGTCCCTATAATTCTTTAAGCTAAATTAGACACTTGGTCATCCTATCTGCAGCTTTTAACAGTAACGTTGTGGCACTGGTTACAAAATCAAACCGATTCTGTGATGGGTATTTTTTTTTTATAGAGTTGTCCTTTGATTTATATTATTTGTTTTCCTCCAAATTTTTTTTTTCAGTAACTGAATCACCCTGAAAATAATGTAATTGATCATCTTGTAGCTGATAGGAGAAGCCTTTATTTAACTAAAAGATCGGTTCTGCCAAGGCAGCACAATGTTGGCACATGTAGGATGACTGGATAACTTATGAGAGGGTTGTGGCTATTATATCCTAAGCTGACCAGCAGTGAAACGCAAGGCAGTAATATAAATTGAATTGAGATGTTCTTGTAGTTTAATAAATCATACGATTGCAGCTCAAATGTTTTATAGCTGTGTCAAAGCCTGAATACAGTGACAACCTACTGTTTGTGAAATTCATTTTCTCTAGTAGATTTTGTTGAGTTTTATGTAATAAAATTTGTGATAAATTACTCAATGGGATCTATGTTTTAGGAAGCCATTTCTCAAATTATTGGTAATAGGAGTAGTTTAATTTCTAATTGGCTTATTTCACCATAAAATTTCAGCAAGTTGAGGTTAAAAGGTTATAGTCACATGGGTGAATAACAGAATATTACGTTTGTCTTTAAGGCACGCAATAGAAATGGAGCGTTAAGTGAAGTGCATATCTTGTACTTCTTTCAAAGACAGGATACCAGAGCAAATTACAATTGGTCCTAGTATCCCCAACAGACGTTTGACAATAGAACATATAATGGTACAGTACAGAATCAGGCTCTTCGGCCCATCATGTCTGTGCTGAACATGATGCCAAGATAAAACTAATGCCACAGGCTCCAATCCCTGACATCTTATCCCTATCCAAAAGCCCATCCATAAAATTGTGTCCTGGATTTCCATTCCTATTCCCTTTTCAGTGACAGTTTATACAGATGAATATTGTTAGGTTTGTGTCGGATTAAGCAAGGCATTCTATTGTAGAGTATCTTCTTGGCACTTATTTGCCTCAGAAACAAAAAAATCCTCATTTGGCAAGCTGATGGGGGCAAACAACGAATATGAACCTATGTTACTTCAGGAGGGAAGACAGCCAAACGCGCTCATTCTATAATATGAACCTATGTTACTTCAGGAGGGAAGACAGCCAAACGCACTCATTCTATACAAGAAACAAGGACAGCTTTCTGCTCCGTTTTTCTTAGTTTGGAACTTTCCTTATAATTTAATTGCAAATCTACAGGAAAGAGTGTTTGAGCATGTTTTATTTAAATTGTTGACTACGACATTCTGCAGAGACTCGTTTCAAAAGATTAAGTAGCCTTGCAGCTGTGCACTATTTAAATATACAAAACCAACAGATTGATCCCTCAGCCTGCTTCAGATAAGCTTTTTTGAATATCTTAATATCCTGGCCTGATTTCACTGCAGTCCAGATTTCATGTATACTAAAATGTCGGGCCCTGGTATATAATTAAATCTATTTAAAATGCGGATGGTGTAGGTGCATGGAGGAGAAGAAGAGTTAAGCCCCCTTTAACATCTGCTCAGCTCTGCAGGAAGTGACATCGCCACCTGCCAGTGGGAACAGGGCACACAACATCACAGTTGATGGGAATGCATAAAAATATTTGTAAATACTAATGAGTACTCTGTCAGGCTTCATATAGAGCAATGTGGTCAACTCGTGAAGCTTCTTTATATGTACAGGAAAGAACTGCAGATGCTGGTTTAAACCGAAGATAGCCACAAAAAGCTGGAGTTACCCAGTGGCTCAGATAGCATCTCAGGAGCAAAGGAAGGGTCTCGATCTGTAACGTCACCTATTCCTTTTCTTCAGTTATACTCTCTGACCGGCTGAGTTACTCCAGCTTTTTGTCTATCTTTGAAGCTTCTTAGTACTTCCTTCTGGTTTTCAAGTGCACAGTTATTTTTTTTGTGAAGTTTGAGAATGATTTTTAAGGCATGCTAAATTTCATAATTTAGATTGAACTCTTCATAAAGAATGAATCCTAGGAACTGTTTAAAGGAAGAGCAGATTATACAATGCAGATAAAAAACATTTAAATTGTTGGAGTACATTGGGTCACAGAGTCACACAGTGTGGAAACAAGCCCTTCAGCCCTACCTGGCCATTCCATCCAGCATGCCCCATCTACACTAGTCCCACCTGCCTGCATTTGGCTCATATCCTTCTAAACCTATCCTATCCATGTATGTGTCCACATATTCAGCTACTTCCTGCGGCAGCTTGTTCCATATACCCACCACCCTTTGTGTAAAACAAGAAGTTGCCCCACAGGTTCCTATTAAATCTTTGCCCCCCTCAGCTAAAACTTGTGTCCTTTGGTTCTTGGTTCCCCTACTCTGGATAAAAGACTCTGCATTTACTCTATCTATTCCTCTCATAGTCTTGTGCACTTCTATAAGATCACCCCCTCATCCTGCTGCACTCTAACAGTACAGGGATCTTACATTTCCCTTTAAGCAATGTTACTCTATTGAACAATCGTCAACATGATCACATGTTGCATTTCTACAGAACAAGCTCCCAGTTGTCAATGCACAATTGGGAAAAGATGTAGAGTTGAAAATTATTTGCCCGTCCCTCAAAAGAGAGAAGAAAAATCATGAGGCTTCTAATCCTGGCATGGTATCTTTGAGTTTTTAATAGTTAAAATAGATTGTGTCTATCCTATTAGGCTAAGTATGGAAGTCAGAAAATGAGGGAATGGAGATCACAGCAAATCTTCTACTTATGTGTAAGAAAGAACTGCAGATGCTGGTTTAATGCGAAGGTAGACACAAAATGCTGGAGTAACTCAGCAGGACAGGCAGCATCTCTGGAGTGAAGGAATGGGTGACGTTTCGGGTTGAGACCCTTCTTCAGATCTTTGTTCTACTTATCCGTTTTCGATACAGTACCACAATTCAATTTGAACCTGATATAGTATCACATTTCGGTTCGTCTTCAGTAATTATTTGGGAGCAACAACTAGCATTTCCCAGATAAGAAATCCAATTCCAGATTCTGAATTATGCACAACTGTTTAAAGATCTTCTGAGATAGATGCGAAGTGGAATGCAGCATTATAGTTGGTACAAGCAGATCAGGTTTCAAATGTAACAGGTCTCTGAGCATTGTCCATAAGACATTTGTATTTTGCCTTTTTAGGTTTTAGTGCCTTTAAAGTAGTTATCATATATTTACTAGTATTGTAAAATACTGTTCCTATTGAACACCAGCAAATTGCAAGTATCTATCTATCTATCTATATAATACTAAAACTCAGATCTTGTGAATATATATATATATTTTTTTGGGGTTTGACCTGTATCGTATGTATATTTATTCGTAACAGCGATTGCAGCAAAACGGCGGACCGTAGCACGACGGTTTTCGCACCGCCTCAATCGCCAATCTCGCGCTCGCTCGGCCATGATATTTTCATTTAATTTGGTCGCGTGTTTTTTAAGTTACAGAGGTTTTAAAGCGCTGCCCCCCCCCCTTTTTCAGGGGGGCGCTGCGGTGCAGATTTAGTTTTCAGCTTGTGGCTTGTGACGGCTACATTGTTTCGAAAAGTTTCCAGAAAAGGATTTAGTTTTCAGCTTGTGACGGCTACATTGTTTCGTAAGGTTTCCAGAAAAGCACTGATTGTTTTGTTATTGCAAGTCAAGTCAAATCCCCGGAAGTGACGTGAGAGGACGTGAGAGGACGTGACGTGAGAGGACGCTGGCGTTGTTTGTTCGCCGCTTCTCACCACTTCTATTTTTGGATTAATTTTGCCGTTTTTAAAAAGATTTCTCAGATTTGAAAAAATCCCTCTACTTAAACTAATCCTTCTGCTTGACCTGGTATCATCTGCCCAGCTCTTCCACTGCTGCCTCCGCACCCTTGGACTCCGCACCCTTGGACCTCTCACTCCTGTCTGTGCTCCTGTCTCTGCTGGCTTGGACTGCTCCCCTGTGGGTTACCTGACAGCTAGCGCTGACGTCATCAAATCGCTAACGCTAACGCTAAGGCTAACGCTAACAGCTGCCTGGCTGCCTGCTTGCTTGCCTGCTTGCCTGGCTACCTCCTCTGCCTGCACATCCTCAGCTCAGTATTAACCCTCAGGCTGCTCAGCTTCCTCGATCCTCATAGGCCTTGCTCTGGATCAGCCTGTTGTGCCTGCTGTGACCTTTTGATCTCTCTGGGCTCTATGCTCCTTCGCTCCTGCCTGGCATGGCACTGAAGTACTTTGCTGCGAGACTGCTCCAGCTCAACAACCACTCCACTCCGCCATGCATCTCTGCCATCATCAACCACGGACTTCTACGACGACCCAAATACATCCACAGAGGCTCCGGTCACAAGTTTGTCTACTCCCAGACCGGTCACTCAATCCCTACACTCTGGTCAGCTGATCGGACTTCCACTCGTCCATTACATCATCACAACAACGCACACGAGCGTGCCCCCTGTCTACAAGCCCTGGCTAAATCACCCGTGTCCATCCACACCATACAAAGCAACATGAAGCTCACTCTGCTCAACATCCGGTCCCTCAACAATAAAAGCCTCATTCTAAATGACTTCATCCTGGAAAATAAACTGGACTTCCTCTGTCTGACAGAAACCTGGCAACAACCTCTGGATTACCTCTCACTCAACCTCACTACACCCAACGGATACTCCTACATCAATAAACCACGCTCGGAAGGCCGAGGTGGTGGGATTGCCGTAATTCACCGACAGGACTTCAAGATCAACCTCATCTCCATCTCATCTGCTCCGTCATTTGAACACCTGGCTTTCAAACTCTCTGGCCACACAAAATTAGTCATGGCAGTTGTCTACCGCCCTCCCAAACCACACCCATCATTCCTTTCTGACTTCTCTGACTTTCTGACCCAGTTCTGTTCTCTCTCCCCCTCAATCCTCCTCCTCGGTGATTTCAACATCCACATGGACTCCACTGACTCCACAATAACCGCTGACTTCACTGAAATACTCAACTGCTTTAACCTCACTCAACACGTAAATTTTCCCACCCATAACCGTGGGCACATTCTGGACCTTGTCTGCTCCACTGGACTAAATCTACATCACCTCTCTGGCTCCGACCCCACCCTCTCTGATCACTTAGCCATCACCATGTCCGTCAACATTCCCACCCCAGCTCCAAAGCAAAAACGCAAAAAAAACTTCCGCAAGCTGAACTCTGTTTCACCTACCTCGCTCTCATCCTCCCTCTCTGAAATAATGTCCGCCTCTCCCTTCGTTGACCTCCACAGCCCCTCTGACCTCACTGACTACTACAACCGCACTCTCTCCTCCTGCCTCGACCAGCTCGCACCTATAAAAACCAAAACAGTTTCCTTCACCCACTCTGCTCCCTGGTTTACCCCTGAACTCCGCGTGATGAAAACTCATGCCCGTCAACTTGAAAGACTCCGCAACAAAACAGGTCTCACAATTCACTCCCAAGCCTACAAAGACCACATACAGCACTATAAAGATGCCCTCTCCCATGCCCACTCCACCTACTACTCTCAAATAATTCACTCTGGCTCCGGAAACCCCAAAACACTCTTCTCTACAATAAACAAACTCCTCAGCCCCCTGGACACCATCTCCCAATCATTCACAGTTGACAAATGCACCACTTTCCTTTCATTCTTCCAAAGCAAAATAGACAACATCTACAGCACCTTAACCACCAACGCACCTGCTCCCCCTCAAACCACCTGCCCCCCCTTATCCTGTTAGCCCCTGCCTCAGTTCTCCCCAATCTCCACCACCGACCTCTCTGACCTCTTCACAGGAATAAAAACTGCCACCTGCTCTCTGGACCCCATTCCCTCCAGCTTTGTCAAGGCCTGCCTTCCTGCTCTCTCTCCACTTATCACTGCAACAATAAACTCCTCCCTGTCCACTGGCATCGTCCCGCCATCCCTCAAAATCGCTGCTGTCACCCCCATTCTGAAAAAACCTGGTCTAAACCCTGACACCCCAAACAACTTCAGACCAATCTCCAACCTACCCTTTCTGTCCAAAGTTTTGGAACGTGCTGTAGCTTCCCAACTAAAATACTACCTCTCTACCAATAACCTGTATGAAACTTTCCAATCTGGATTCCGCTCAAACCACTGTACTGAAACTGCGCTCCTCAAAATCACAAACGACATTCTCCTCTCCTCCGACGCTGGCAACCTCAACATCCTCATCCTACTTGACCTCAGCGCCGCCTTTGACACCATAAATCACTCCATTCTCCTCACCCGACTTGAAACCTCCCTTAACATCACCGGCACAGCCCTATCCTGGTTTAAATCTTACCTCTCTGACAGACACCAGTTCATCTCCATTAACAACTGTAAATCCCCCACCGCTCCCCTCCCCCAAGGTGTCCCCCAAGGCTCAGTCCTTGGCCCCCTCCTCTTCATCCTCTACCTGTTCCCCCTTGGTCAATTAATCCGCCGTCATGGTCTCAACTTCCACTGCTTCGCCGATGATATCCAGCTCCTCATCTCCACCAAGTCAATCTCCTCCACCACACACTCTACACTGACAAACTGCATTACTGAAATAAAATCTTGGCTTCAATCAAACTTCCTCAAACTCAATTGCAACAAATCTGAAATCATCATCATTGGTCCAAAAATGCTCACCAAATCCACCCAAAACTTCATCCTCAACATTGATGGTCTCCCAGTATCCACCTCACCTCACATCCGGAATCTTGGAATCATCCTTGATCAAACCCTCTCCTTCGACAAACACATCAAACACATCACAAAGACAGCCTTCTTCCACCTCAAAAACATTGCCCGTCTCCGTCCATCCCTCTCCTCCACAGCTGCAGAAACCCTCATCCACGCCTTCATCACCTCCCGTCTGGACTACTGCAACAGCCTCCTCTATGGCGCACCCTCAAAAATCATCAATAAACTTCAATACATTCAAAACTCCGCTGCCCGTCTACTCACACACACCTCGATCCGTGACCATATCACCCCCGTCCTTTATAAACTCCACTGGCTCCCCATCCCCCAGAGAATCCAGTACAAAATCCTCCTCATAACCTACAAAGCCCTCCATAACCTGGCCCCATCCTACCTGACTGACCTCCTCCACAGGCACACTCCCACCTGCACCCTCCGCTCTGCCGCTGCCAATCTCCTATCCCCCCACATCCGGACTAAACTCAGATCCTGGGGGGACAGGGCTTTCTCCATCGCTGCTCCCACCCTATGGAACTCACTACCCCAAACCGTTAGAGACTCCCCCACACTCACCACATTCAAAACATCGCTGAAGTCTCACCTGTTCAGTACTGCCTTCAACCACTGAAGGTCACCTCACCTACTGTCTCCTTTCTCTGTTCATTTATTTATTTACTTATTTATCTATTTATTAATTTCCCTATGTTCTCAAAATCTCTGTAAAGCGTCTTTGAGTATATGAAAAGCGCTATATAAATAAAATGTATTATTATTATTATTATTAAGTCAATTATATTTGTATAGCACATTTAAAAACAACCCATCTTGACCAAAGTGCTGCACATCTGATTAGGGGAAAAAAAAAAAAAGGTTATAGTGGTCACTTGACATACACAGATCAGGAGGACGGGCCCAACGGGCACACTTGGAGAGTAAGAGTGGGGCTGGGGGAGGAGAGAATGGGGGGTGTGGGGACGGGCCCAACGGGCCCGCTTTGAACGGGCACACTTGTTCTAGTCTATCTATCTATATACTATTAAAACTCAGATCTTGTATGTATATATATATATTCCACTGATGTCGGCTGAATACGGCAATTCCAGCAAAACGGTGAACTGTAGCGCCACGGTTTTTGTACCGCCTTAATCAGCATGCGGTTCGCTGCTGGAAAATGATATTTTTATTTAATTCGGACGCATATTTTTTAAGTTACAGAGGTTTAAAAGTGCTGCCCCCCCTCATTTATCGAAGTTTTGACAGAAGGGGGGCGCTGCGGTGCGGCAGTGCTCAGTACGCATGCGCGGAATCTCCTCACTCTGTACTCAACACGCATGCGCGGCATCTCCTCACTCGCACCAAAACAATGGACGCCGTTAGCGGCGCCAGCCCGCGATCACCGGCTCACCTCTCCTCTCTCCCCTTGCTTCTCTCCTCTCTCCCACACCCGGGAGAACATCTCCCCGCTATCCCCCCCCCCCCCCCGGGCCTTTGAATGATGAGATCTCCCGAAGCCCCCCCCACCGGACTTTTCACAGATCCGATCACCCGCACCCCCCCCCCCCCCCGGGCCTTTAACTGATGCTAAGAGTGTGTCTGGGGGAGAGAAAATGGGGGGGGGGCTGAGAATGGGGAATGGGACAACAGGGGTAGTGCGGAGGGGAATTGGTGGTGGGGGAAAGAGGGGTACTGGGAAAAGGGGAGGTCCATATCCCTCCCCTCTCCCCCATCCCTCCCTCCCCCCTCTCTCCCCCCCTCCCTCCCTCCTTACCACCCCATCTCTCATCACCCTCCCCCCCTCCCTCCACCCTCCATCCTCAACACATCCCTCCCTCCACCACTCCCTCCCCCTCGATCACTCCACACCTCCCTCCCCCAAACCTCCCTCTCCCTCCCTCCCCCCTTCACTCCCTCACCCCCCCCCCCTGGATACAATGGAAACCCTAAGAGGACGGGCCAAAGGGGAGAGTGTGGGGAGAGTAAGAGTGGGGATGGGGGACGAGAGAATGGGGGAGTGGGGAATGGGCCCAACGGGCCCACTTTGTCTAGTATAATACTAAAACTCAGATCTTGTGAATATATATATATATTTTTTTTGGGTTTGACCTGTATCGTATGTATATTTATTCGTAACAGCGATTGCAGCAAAACGGCGGACCGTAGCACGACGGTTTTTGCACCGCCTCAATCGCCAATCTCGCGCTCGCTCGGCCGTGATATTTTCATTTAATTTGGTCGCGTGTTTTTTAAGTTACAGAGGTTTTAAAGCGCTGCCCCCCCCCCCTTTTTCAGGGGGGCGCTGCGGTGCAGATTTAGTTTTCAGCTTGTGGCTTGTGACGGCTACATTTGTTTCGAAAAGTTTCCAGAAAAGGATTTAGTTTTCAGCTTGTGACGGCTACATTGTTTCGAAAAGTTTCCAGAAAAGCACTGATTGTTTTGTTATTGCAAGTCAAGTCAAGTCAATTATATTTGTATAGCACATTTAAAAACAACCCATGTTGACCAAAGTGCTGCACATCTGATTAGGAAAAAAAAAAAGAATGTTATAGTGGTCACTTGACATACACAGATCAGGAGGACGGGCCCAACGGGCACACTTGGAGAGTAAGAGTGGGGCTGGGGGAGGAGAGAATGGGGGGTGTGGGGACGGGCCCAACGGGCCCGCTTTGAACGGGCACACTTGTTCTAGTAGTTAGTAAAATTCAGATCATTAAGCTCTTCAGCAACAGGAATGGACAATCCATTTTGCACAACATTCTGTGTTTGGGTATTATCTGTGTTATTCTTCGGTAAAGCATTTCTCATTAGGAATTACAGGTTTTGGATTAGCGCCTCTATTAATAGCCATCGGATTTCTTAAAGAAGGGTAAGCACCCGAATGCTAATTTTATTCAAAATCCCTGTTGCGATTAAGTTGTCAGTATTACATTTTCCTGATTTCTGGATTGTCCTGCTGGTATAAATCAATGAAATAAGTAGCTACAACTGATATAGTTCATGCATTTAGGTAGCGCCCCAGCCACTAGATTACTTTGTTTTAAGTATAACCAAAGTTCTTTTGAAGGTAAGTATGGCAACCAATTAACATTCACCAAAGTCCACAAATAACAATAAGGGAGATGATCAGATAATTTATTTTGGTTGTTTTTAGTTGGGGGTGAATTCTTTCCTCAACAAGCAAGCTCCCTTGCTGCTCTTCAGATGTTGCTATTGTATTCTCTACCTCCATCTACATTGACAGGTGGGAGTCCTTGTTTTGTGTATTTTCTAAAAGAGAGTATCACTGACAGTGCACCACTCCTTCTGTGGTTGCTCATTGTTCGATCACATTGCAAGACGTGAATGCCGAGATATTTCTTGAACCCACGATCTTATAAATTGGAAGGAAGGGTGAGAAGTGGTAATAATAATGCAACACTACTTTTCCTGCCTTCTGATCCGAACAAATTCTAACGTTAACGTTTTTTGAGTTGGTAATTCCCCTCAAACTAAACGTTGAAGTAGAAAGTCATTATCGAGCACTGTACATTCTGGACCAGCAAAAAGTGAATCTCACTTTAGTGCAACAAACATTGTAGCTCAAGGCCCTTCTATCAAGGGATTCTTGCTATGGGTCTTGTGTAATTTATGGACATAAAATATCCAAGCATTAACTTTGATCTGGAATAAATGTCCTCTCTACACCAGGAAATCTAATTATGTAAAATACCACCTAGGTTGCAAAACTGCTAGCCATAGTGATTTTTCAGATTTTAAAATTGCCACTATATGAGATATGATGATGCTGATGCTGTTGGCCCAAAAGCATACTGCAGTGTTTGTTATAGTAGTCCAATCTCTCTTTTTAATGTGTCGCTTTCCCTTCACCTGCCGTGCAGTTAACGTTATCTGACAATCATTTGAGAACCATTATAGCAGTTTGCCATATACTTATAAATGAGCAGATCTTTTTCTGCTGTTCAAGGTTCAAAGGACATTTGAAGTTTATGGGCCAATTGGCTCCCCTGTTATCCTCCTGCAGTCATTAGAAACGGAATTGTTCATGTCTCTATGTTTGAGTAGAGATGGCCTGAAGAAACAAAGATAATTTCTCACAAAGCAGAAGACCATAAATCTCCCTTTGTTCCCCAACTGACCATCTTTAATACCGAGATTGTTGCTATTGTGATTGTGCTTTTAAAGCTTCCATACAGAAATTACTTAATTTGTACTAAAATACCTACTGGTATGCCCCAATTTAAAAATTAATATCTAAAAATGTCAGATCCAGAATTAACAGATTGACATCTTTTTGCATTTGGTACAATATTTGACATTCTACAGAGATTTAATTACAAAATCTAGGTTGATGCTTTGGTGCAGCTGTGAGGGACAGTTTTGTTCAATGTCAGAGCTGTTACCGTCAGTAAGATGTTAAACTACTGCTCTGTCTCCCGTCTTGAATAATGTAAAGTATCTTATAACACTATGATGAGAAGGTAACTCTCTTCAGAACTTGAAGATATTACAGAAAATAAAATTGCGTAGTGTAGGCAGTAATATATTGGCACGGTAGGCACAAAAGGAATGGGTGACGTTTCAGGTGGAGACCCGTCTTCAGTCTCTGAATATGTTTACAGTACATATATTGGCATGATTGGCATAATATATTGGCATTCTCAAATAAGCTATGACTACAATAGACTATTATTGTTAATATTATTATTGCACTGCTATTGTTTTTTTTGTGTGTATGTATATATAAATGTGTATGTAAATATATATATATGTGTACATTTATATATATATATATATATACATTTATGCCAAATCTGTTTCTGGTTAGCCAGCCAATCTTCTATTCAAGAGTCAAGAGTGTTTCATTGTTATATGTCCCAGATCGAACAATGACATTCTTACTTGCTGCAGCACAACAGAATATGTAAACATAGTACACTGTAAACAATATAATAAGAGAGAGAAAAAAGTTCAGTGTGTATATATACACACATACACATTTATATATATAAACATAGCACAAAAAGTAAAGAAATTTGTGTTTGGTAGATTATTTCTTTGTTGTAACAATGCTTCTTGGCAATAAATCTGATACCGTTAGAAAGCCTGTTTATTCCCCTTTTAAATGGTGCCACATTTGTAAGGAACATGCATTTGTGGGATGAGCAGCAGAGCTGAGTATATGGGTTGCGCCCATGAAAAATTTGCCAAATCTTCTCTGCCAATGCCAAACAGCTTATTCTGCATTGACTCTTGTTCGGTGTTGTTTGGTGGATTGGATGATTGACTCCCCCAACATCGGGAACAATCTTCCCGCATCTAGCCTCTCCAACCCCTTAAGAATTTTATATGTTTCTATAAGATCCCCCCTCAGTCTTCTAAATTCCAGCGAGTACAAGCCCAGTCTATCCAGTCTTTCCTCATATGAAAGTCCCGCCATCCCAGGGATCAATCTGGTGAACCTTCTCTGTACTCCCTCTAAGGCAAGAACGTCTTTCCTCAGGTTAGGAGACCAAAACTGCACACAATACTCCAGGTGCGGTCTCACCAAGGCCCTGTACAACTGCAGCAGAACCTCCCTGCTCCTAAACTCAAATCCTCTTGCTATGAATGCCAACATACCATTCGCTTTCTTCACTGCCTGCTGCACCTGCATGCTTGCTTTCAATGACTGGTGCTCCATGACACCCAGGTCACGTTGCATCTCCCCTTCTCCCAATCGGTCACCATTCAGGTAATACTCTGCTTTCCTGTTCTTGCCGCCAAAGTGGATAAATTTCCTGATGCCACAAAGATAGGTAATTTGTGGAAAGGATTTGGGAGGCTACATGGGAATGTAGACGAAGGGAGTAGGTAAAGATCTGGCAAAACGAGTAGATTATGGGATAGTGGGAAATTTTGCATTTTGGCAGAAATAAATAAAAAGTAAAAATAAACAATGGAAATTGGCTGCTGTAATATTTTCTATATTGGAAATGAGAATTCATCTTTAAAAATCTATTAATTGGCTATGCTTAGGTTGTATAAAAAACATTGAACAGATGCAAGTTCTTTTTTTACATTTCAGTTCAATTCCTCCCGATGTTGTAATACTACCACGACAACTGATTCTATTACTAAACTAAAATATTGTAAATGGTGGAAATCTGAAATAAATACAGGAAAAGCTGGTAAAATTCAGCAGGTCTCACAACATCTGTTCAAAGACCACAAAAAATATTTCTGATGGAGGATCCATTGAGCTAAAAATCTGATTACTATATGGACAACCAGAAACACTAACTCTGTTTCGCAGTCACAAATAACACCTGACAT